>NC_057812.1:296217889-296237613 GCF_018294505.1 Triticum aestivum
TTCTTACTCTGGGGAAAGAGGTAGCCCTTGCTGAGCGCAGGGCGCTCATACGGAGCCACCTGAAAACGCAAACACAAGAGCAACAACAACATCAGGTTGACCGTTAGACAGGGTCGGTCCCAAATTTCTTTTTGTGTTTTGGGGTAGAAGAAATGGTTGGATTTGGGAAGAGGTCATGCGGCGGGCGGGAAGGTAGAGCGACGTACGGACTCCTTGGAGATGATGGCGAGCTCCCCGGGCTGGACGCCCTGCTTGCCGAACTCCCTCGCGGCGTATCCCTGTCATGTCACACAAAACAGAGACAAGCGTGAGAATCCAACCAAAACATGCATTCCACAGAGACGACAGGAAGCAGAGACTCGGAGGGAGGAGAGTACGGACCGCCGCGACGCCGCCGCCGAGGATGACGTACTTGAAGTGCTTCTCCGACGCCATCTCCCCGACAGATCGATGGATGCAGCGCAGCAGCGAATTGCGAGGAAGAAACGGAAGGGCGGAGGAGAGGGGAGGAGGAGAGGAAGGTGGGAGGAAAACGCGGCCGTTCGCTGGCTTTTTATTCCCTCACCTCCGTTGGCCGCTTACGTTTCCGCTGCTTTTGGCGCGGGCCGTGTCCTGTCCGCGTGGCCGACCCAGGGTTGACCCAATGGGGTCACTATTTCCTCGGTGGCGGCTAACTAGCCTTTCCCCACCGGAATGAAGAACAGGGATGAGAAAGAAAAAAACAGAATGGAATGCAAACCTAAGAGCTGAAGTAAGATTCACTGTCATATGGGCCTCCTACCGAGTCCAGGTTCACGGGTGGCATTATTATACCGATAGAAAAGGAACACACACACCGACGGCTAACCGAAGGACAGATTCCACCTTCCTGTCCGTCCACACTTGGTCAGCCACCATCAATTCAGCCGTCAACCTCGGTCGACCTGGTGCCGGCGAGATTTGATGTTTTGAACTTTTTTGAAAGTTTAGCCGAATCTGATCCCATATTGATTTTTTTTTAAATATGATCATTTTTTCTACCGTCATAGTTCTCGGCGGCATGGTATAACATGCTACCGCCACGGTTTGTGACGGTAGAGTTTAACTACGCCGTCGTAACGTGAAAAATACCCTACCGTCAAAGTTTCTGGCGATAGGCTATTATACCCTACCACCAGTGTCCTTGACGGTAGGATCTGCACCCCGCACCCCACGTTATCAGCCACTGCCATTCCTTGTCGCGCTCATTCAATGGTGCATTCAGTGCCTATCCTTTGTAAGTATTTGTACTTATGTGGCTACGGGCATGCATGCTATGATGATAGACGTACTACAATGTTTCCTCATAGCTGCTCGGTTGGCTTGGGAGTAACGATTAATCGGTGAATCGGCTTATTAACTGGATTAATCGGTGGATCATTAATTGATAGATTAAATAAAAACTTGTCAACATATATCTAGTTTTTTTATGTATTATACCATACTCTCATGCTCTCAACTATGTAATATACCAAAATATACTACCTCCGTTTCAGTTTACAAGTCCTACGTGTATACCTAGATTGCCAATTTTATCACCTTAATATAAACTATATAACACAAAAATTATACAGTTTGAAAATAGAACATCTGAAATTTATATTGATATATATTTTGTAATATATGACTTGTATTAGGTTGGTCAAATTGATGACCTAGGGACACGCGCACGTCCTGTAAACTGAGAGAGGTAGTACTACTATTTGGTCAAACCCTAGTTATTGAGGAGGGATTACGGGGCAAAATTTTAGGGTTTCTTTGCCCACAAGTTAATGGGTAATCGGCCTAACAAGTTAACACGATGAATATGTGCTATTTGACTCGGCCAGCTTGTGAATACGATTAACTGACCTGAATTCTTGAACAATGGAAATGAGAAAGAGTAGATTGAGAAATGGGTAGTAGTACATCTGTGTGATGGAATCTGGCGCATGATTAGATAAATGGGTAGTAGTACATCTGTGCGATGGAATCTGGCGCATGATTAGATTAGTGGCGACATCAGGCAGTGCAGGACAGGCAGTCTACTCTGTTTTCCGCGGCGCAGTGCATACGCGGACCCTACCGCCAATACTTTCGTAAAAGGGCCGGTGACCAATGCATCGGCAAGCAACAATCCTCACGTTAAGCAATATATAAATACAATAAATGGAATTTATTACTATCAAATATTTTCCATTGACCATTCTCATCAAGTTACAAGCTTAACCCGTGAAAAAATTGGGAACATCTGTTAGCTTTCCCCTACTAACGTTGGGAGATAATTCTGTCGACAGAGAAAAATGTTATGGTTTGCTTTTGATCCATGCTTCTCGTTCAAAGGCTCACTGTTGCTTTCGTACCGCAGACATTACCCAAGACACAAGTTGCATTGGTCCTGCTCCCTCTGCTGAAGAAGGCCAAACTCCAAGCACCACAGCAGAAAACAACACCTCTCCTGGGAGAATTGAGGAGAGCCCATTTATCGTAAAACAGGTCAGCAAATCATCATAAGGCCCGTGATGTAGCAACCCTGCACAAGGTATGTGACATGAGAACGATGGCAATGAATGATGGAGCCAAACATTGATGAAAAGAAATCCACCAAAAGGAAGAGGAAACTAATTATGACAAATCAAACGCACCCTCCCTGCATCTATGGCATGGTATACTATTAATTGCAAAAACAATTGAAAATAGGGGACAAAATCTAGCCCATCAAAACAGATTGATTTACTAATCACTTTCAATCATGCAGCCGAGCCTCAGAAACTGTGCATCTTGTTCCTCAAGACAGTGACATGCTTTTAGTTTGAACCAAAACCACGTCACTTATTTTGGAGTGAAATAGCATAAAACTACCACTTTTCGCGTTAGGGTACCGAAAAACTACCAAAAATTTGTTTGAGACTGATACCTACCAGAATCGGTGTCGGCTGTTTCAAAAATCCCAAATCGCCGAGTGCTTATCAATTGAACATGATTATGACAGTTGGGGCCTGCACGTAAGATAACCGTTTCTTTGACTGTTTGTTTGACAGTTAACCTACCTGTGGAGCCTATGTGTGAGTTTCTCTTCCTCACTCAAATAAAAATAAAATTCTTCAATCCCTCAATTTTTTTTAGAATTTAGAAATATGCCCTCATTTTTACAGAATAACTCCTATTTTTTAAAGCAATCAGGTCCCTGCAAATATTTTCTAAGAAAAAGCAATCAGGTCCCTACAAATATTTTAAGTAAGCAATTGGGTCCTTGTAATTTATTTGAAAAAGCAATCGGAGATCATGAGGATCCAGCCGGTCTGGACTTCACCTGCCTCGCCTATGGCCGCCGCCGCCACTGCTCCTCCCTGCCGCTAGCTGCTCCTCCTCCTCCCTGCCGCTAGCTGCTGCGCTCCTTGCCGCTACTACCTACTGCTCCTTGCCGCCACCGCCGTCGTTGCTCCTTGCCAGTGATGTCCCGCGTCCAGCACCGTTCAGCCTCCCCGTTGTCCCGTGTCCCTCGCTGGTGGGAGCTCCGCCGCTGTGCGTGTGCCATCTCTCCTCCCCATCTTCTCATTTCCCTTTCTCTAAGCTCTCTTGTCCCGCAGGAACACCGAGCCGCCATGGCGCCCCAAGCTCCAGATCAAGCAGTGCATGCCCACCTCTCCTACTGCAGCGTGCCGCTGCGCGCGGCCGCGTTGCCCTGCTTGCCTGCTCGTTGCATCGCCGGAGTGGGTGGCTTTCTCCCATTTTTTACAGGGCGGCGGCAGTGCTCAAGACAGATCAGGGGAGAAGAGGGAGAGAAGAAAGAGAGGTAGGAGACAACTGACATGTGGGCCACACATGTAAGTTAACAGTCAAACAAACAGTCAAATAAATGGTTATCTTACATGCGGGCCCTAACTGTCATAATCACGATCAATTGATAAGCACTCAGTGATTTGGGTTTTATGAAACAGCCGACGCCGATTCTGGTAGGTATCAGTAACAAACAAATTTTTGGTAGTTTTTTGGAACCCTAACACGAAAAGTGGTAGTTTTATGCTATTCACTCCTTATTTTGGGACGGAGGGAGTATTAGATAAACAGACCGTTAATACAGGAACATATTTTCAAACGTGGACAAGTTTGCCCCCAGATGTACAACAAGGCAACTTGAAAATTAAGTCCAGAACAGACCAAATTCGTGAAGTGAGTGGTGATGTTAAAGGAAAAAAAGGCGAGAGAACCACTGACCAATTGATTAAACAGGAGCTTATGTCTTGGGAACTGTAACATTCAAGATCTTCACATCCTGATATGGCTTGTCATTCTTGTCCGTCTTGACCTTCTCAATTTGCTTTAAACACAAAATGAAATGTTAAGAAGACAATAAAGGAAATGAAAAGACAACGTTCAGGCACTAAAAGGGAATATGCAAAAGTTTGATACCTGAACAACATCCATCCCTTTCACAACTCTACCAAACACTGTATGTTTGTTATCTAGCCATGGAGTAGCCACAGTGGTGATAAAGAATTGAGAACCATTAGTATTTGGTCCCGCGTTAGCCATTGAAAGTGTAAATGGCCTGTCATGTCTCAAGCTGCAATATGACCAATAAAGTTGACACTGTAAGCCTAAGGGATAGATCATCCATAAAAGGTCTCTTAAACAACAAGGCAGTGCATACGTCAAAACTGTATTTAGTCGACCATAAATATATTGTTTTTTTAACACCATAAATAGTTTTTCCCTGAGTAATAAATTTACCATATAATCGACTAATGTACATTGAGAAGGGAAAAAAAAGACTCATTTGTGCAAACAAGAAAAATGTGTCATATAGCTAAAATACCTTTTGTGGAATTCATCTTCAAACTCCCTGCCCCAGATTGATTGCCCACCAGTACCATCCCCCAAAGGATCCCCAGTCTGGACCATGAATCCTTTAATTACGCGATGAAATATGAGATTATCATAATAACCATTTCGGCAGTGAGTAGTGAAATTTTCCACAGTTTTTGGACACTCTTCTGGATATAGTCTCAAGTGAATATCACCCATTGAAGTATGAAACACCTGAAATAGATAAAGAATTTAACAGATTCAGGCAATGCAAAATGACAGATAGATACTGATTTCACATACAATCCGGATATTAATGGCATTCACCAAAGGAGTAACAGCCACATCTAAATGTTGAGAAAACATACCAAATTGTCAGGTAGTGATGTTGTAGCAGTCTTCCCTAATTCTGATACAGACAAAAGTTCTTCTGGTGGGGGTTTTTCATTGAAAACATCCCTACCCTTAGTGGCATCTTCAGGCTCTTCAGGTTCTCTACGACTGTACAGTAATAAGGACGAAAAAGGATGTTAAACTTCCAAGAAATAACATATATGAACAAAGTTCAGAAGAGCCTTCCAGGAAGTTTAAAACCAGCCAATTAAATATTCTCCTGAAATGCTTGAACTGGCATACCTAAAGGTATATATTCGGTGTTTCTTGAAGGCACAACATAACAGAGTAGGGTCTGACAAAGGCTCCTTCGTGTCATTGACATTAGCAGCTATTGAAGGGATTTTCCTAACCTTCTTGTTGCCTTTGTCGCCTTGGTATAGAGCAATTCTCAGAAACCTCTCATTGTTCTCTACCTTCCCCAGGATACGGGGAACCTTATTTGTGTGCAAATTTACAACCTGCATATATATGATGTTTAGAAGTCTTACAGAAAGATGTTTCACTTAGTAGCTGGTGTAAGATGCCAGACAGAAGTACACATTGTCATTATTCATATATGAGATCAGCGACTAGGAGCAGAACATGATTATTATGTGTGATAAAAGGTCAATGGCTCACCATGAGCAAATATATGTATAAATGTTTTGTCAGATTCTTTAACATCAATGATAAATTTCCTTGAGAATTGTAACCAGAATGTAAAAGTAACTACACAACAAAAATGGACTGGTAATATCGAAGTACATAAGACCTCTCCCAATGCATTGGTGCTAAAGTGAGGTGCTAAGTGCATTAAAATGCTTAGCAACTAATGTCCCCAATGCATCGGTGCTTAGGTTTTGTAGCTAAGCCTCCTCTATCTAATTGTTTAGTAATAAAACTCCTTCATGTATTGGTTGATAGTCTTTTTGTCTAGATCCACGTGCTTAGCATTGGTTCTTATTGGGGTCACCATAATGGTCTCTCTCCTCTTTAAATGCTTTGCCGCATCATATTTTTGCCTATGTGGCACCCTTAGCACCTGTACACCGTGGAGCGCTGGGAAGGGCCTAAAGAACCAAATGTAAGGGCATGTACAATGGTGCTATCTTAGGAGTGACACGTAGGATAAATGATGAGGTGGAGGAGAGAGAACTCATAAGAAAAGGCTTGTCTTCTCTTATTTAAGAGAAGACAATATATGATCCCTTAGCACAATATGTTGTCTCACCATGTTTTTAGGAATAGCTAGTTATTGAAGATAAGGCTAAGAGACGACCCATTGTAGACATCCTTTTTTGTCATCTCTAAATTACATGCAAGACTTAAGATAAGACTGTCTTATCAACCATTGTACATGCCCTAAAGAAAACAATGGAAAAGGAAGGAACGAAGGCATACCTTTATGCCCAAAAGGGTGGCATAAATAAGGAAGTTGCAGCTCTCATCGAATACAGCATTAGGTTGAGGAACATTTTCTGTCTTTTCTATTTCCTTCTCGACAGCCATTCTTCTCCCAAAATCAATAGCATCAAGATGATACAACGGAACATCACTTTTCTGAAGATCTTGTGCCACCTACAAGCAACAATATTCAGTCCAAAATTACAAACCGAACATATATACTTGTGATGTGCAAGCATTGGACAGAGGAAGTATCTTACCTCAAGGGACTCATCATACACGCGTCTTAACTTACCAGTTTTGAACCAAAATACCCTTATCCTGCGGTCAGGGGACGTGACCACAAATTGAGTGCCATCGTTGCTCACCTGGGAAAGACCAGCTCATTAAGTAGAGCTATTCCAGTCATAATTACAATAATAACAGTGATTGTCGTTTCTAAAAAGTATCAGATTTGATAATGCACTAGACCTATGTAGTTCTTTTTTTCAAAACGATTGACATCATTTTTGGCCCATTATATTATATTAAGGTATCTATGAAGTGATCTAGCCAACTAGATGTGATAGGGTGGATATATCTTACAAATTCAGGTGTCTCTATCATTGAAGTGGTATGCTGGTAGAAAGAAAGAATGCACAATGTGTGGCAGTCTGTGTTATTGTTTGGGAGTATAAATTTATTCTGCTGCAAAGCATTCGAAGTCCTTGTTGTGCAATTGTATGCCTAACTAAGTAATGAAGAAGCAGTATACGCTAATCACACAAGGATCACATAAAAAGGTACCTCAATGGCAGACACACTAGTCTTGCATTTTGCAAGTTCAAATAGATTTGTATCTGTTTTTAAACGAAAATTCACCCTGCGAAAAGCAGATAGCAATGTCAAGCATTGATAAGTCAATGGGTTAATGCATTTATCAATGTATAATATAAGTATCGTGAAAGTAGACCTCATAGCACTATAGCAGTTGAAGGTATAGATATTAAAATACTAATCCAACCAGAAACACCTAGGCGTGCAGAACAAGATTTAAAGTTGGAAAATTATAAATATGTTATCCCTTCAACTCAAGCATCTTTACTTGACGTACAAATATTTAATAAGAACTTACACATTCGACCATATACTACTGTTACACTGTTCAGTTGCCAGTTTTCAGCAGAAGTTGGTATTTATCGCTTCAACAGTTCAACTCATGCATCTCTACTTAGCATACCAATACCTAATTAGAACTTGCAGGGTTCAACCATATACTATATGTTACATTGTTTCAGTTGCCAAGTTTTCACCAAAAGTACTAGAAAGTGGAAGTATGTACTCAGACTCAAGTTTGCAATTGTTCTGCAAAGTGTTCTGGCAAAGTAAAAATCAGAAGAAACATGATGCTGAAAATAACTCCAAGAAGCCAGAACATACGCATCCTCTGGAAACTTAAGGGTAGATGGAGACCAATACTCCAAGAGTCCTTTGGCATCAGCAGATATCACAACATCCTGGGCATGGTTATACTTCATAACTTTTACAGGGCCAGCATGAATCTGCAGTGAGAGAAGCTCAGTAAGTACAAATCCTTTAGTTACTTGAATTCACAAAGAAACATAGAAGGCAACAACAAAAAATACCTCTTTGGAGATGATGGGATCATTTGAACCAGAATGAGTGTCATATATGTGAACATAAGATGTATTCCGGTCACTAACAGCAAGTTTCGGTTTAACATCACCCTGCCGATAAACCCACTCAATCGCCCCAGGGACAAACGGGAGGCGCATCATGAACATCATGTCATAGTTTACAACATCATATATCTTGACAGACCGGTCGTTAGAGATCGTGCAGCAAAGTAAGCCATCAACACTGACCTGCATTACTGGATCACGCTATAATTGCAATTCTTTGTACTATGGCAAGTGAGTGCAATCAATAGTGCTCCCTCCGATCCAAAATAAGTGTCGCCGTCTTGAACTAGTTTTGAACTGGGGTTAGTTCAAAACTGCAACACTTTTTACGGATCGGAGGTAGTAGCAACTAACAAGCTAAATGTACTATGCGGCATCATAATATCTGAACTGAACAAGTGAACATAAGAACGTGTGCACTCACAGCTAAGCCTTCGATAGGACTGAGATGAGACCGAAAATGTTTAGCAAATTCGATTCCACTGGGCTTCTTCTTCCAGAATTTCAGATGTCCTTTGGAGAATAGAAAACATGAAACAGAATCAGCCAACTTTTCCCAGAAGCCGAAGGAAACTGATAGGTGCATGGATCTAAAGTGTCGATTCATCCACTACCAGAAAACACTACTGCGCACAAAACAGGTCACGGTGTGCAAGAAATTACCATCTGCGCTCCCGGTAATGAAGAAGTCAGCGGGGGAAACGGCGACGTGCGTGACGACGTCCCTATGCATATAACTCTTCTCGTACCTGCAGAAGGCAACCGCCGCCACAGTTAGCCACTGCTCCACGAAGCAGACACAAGCGCCTCACAAATCCTATGGCACTAAACGGCGAGGAGGAGGAGACGCACATGGCGGCGGAGGGGAGGGCGTCGAGGAAAGCCTGCTCGAACTGGAGCGGGCGCTTCTGCCGCTGCCGCGCCGGCGCGGGGCCCGGACCGATCAACTCTTCCCCCTCCTCCTGCTGCTGCACCACGGCAGGGGCGGCAGTCGCGGCATTGCCGTGCTCTTGCTCACGCTCTGTGCCTCCGTCCGCCGTCGCGCTCGTTACGGTGGAGTTGGCGGTGGACTCGCTCGTCGTCGCCATGTAGAACTCGAGCCTTCTCTTCACTAGGGTTCCGGGGATTTGGGGGTGTCCGCGCTCGGGGCCTCGAGAAGGTAGGGCGAAATATTACGGGGTTTACTAGCATAGGTCCAGTACTACAGTTTCGTACGGCCCAAACTGGCCTAATACGAAAACCCCGAGTTTGATTTTCCTTTCTTTCCTTTTTGACATCATTGATTTTCCTTTCTTTTTTCTTTTTGCCGGAAAGAGAATATATCTATCTATCTATCTACTTCTACTACCTATTTACTCTCTCCGTCTCATAATGCACTAACGTTTTTCGACTACATTACGGGACGGAGGGAGTACTTATCTACTTACCCATATAAAAAATCACCACAGAAAGGGACATGGACTATATGCTCCGGAGCTCAAATGCATCCTGATGAACAGTAAAATTAAAAAAATTAGTAAACAAATTCAAAGAAATCTAAAAAATTGATGATAAACTTTGACAAATGTTTTGTATGCTTGAAAAAATTTAGCACGAAATGACATTTATGAAAGTTGTGGCAAAAAAACAAAATCGATGCTCCAAAAATGCTAGTTTTGAAAATATTTTGGAGTACTGTTTTTTTCACGACTTCCACAAATGTGATTTCGTGCTGATGCAAGCATACAAAACATTTGTCATACCACAAAAATAGAATCTTTTGAATTTTTTAACATTTTTTCGATTTTATTGTTCATCCGGGTGCATTTGAGCTCGAAATCATAATAGGACTTTCGCACGGAAGGCAGGCACTTTACATCTTATATATGTCTAATCAAAGGATGTGACGATCAAAATCCTCTTGAGGTTTAGCATCAAGCCATCAATCATGGTTTGATGTACGGTTAAGCCACTAATCCCACAACCCTAATCTTCCATACACCTTCATCCTCAGAAAAAAATCCCACAACTCCCCACGCACCCCACCTGCCTCCTCTAGCGTCGGTCCTCCGCGCATCCGCATTCGTCACGAGGTATGTCGCTGTCGGATGAACGATGCCACGAGAGGCGGCAATTCGTATGATGAGCATCGGATGCGAGCGAGCCTCCAGTCGGGCAAGAGGGGAGCGATTGTCCCGTGCTCCTTTGGGGAAGATGAGCAGCGCCACGAGCGGCTGCTTCCACTGATGGCGGCTCCCCTCCATAGCATCCATGAGCAGTGGTGGCAGGCATCATGGTGCTGATCTGGCCACTCCTAGACTTGCTTTCGTCGGATCCAGCCCTCTCTCCACCCCTCTTGCCACTGCACTCTCTCTACCCCAGGTGGTTATGTCAGGTTTCACCTCCGCCACCCCCAGTTCCCCCCTCTACTTCCACACCCCCAGGTGGTTAAGAACAAGGTTATCAATCCAGTAGCAGAACCACGCAACACCTTATTGGTAGCACCTGCACACAAACAACAAATCATTGCAAGCCAACAGGAACAAGGGGTTGTCAATCCCTCGGCGGTTACATGCAAGATTAAATTGTATGGTGTTTGGTAGATAGATTGAACAAAAATAGAAAATAAAATAAATAAAGTAAAATTGCAGCGGAGTATTTTTATGATTTTATATATGATAAAAGTAGACCCGAGGCCCATAGTTTTCACTAAAGGCTTCTCTCTTGAAGATAGCATACGATGGGTAAACAAATTACTGTTGGGAAATTGGTAGAAAAGCAAATAATCATGACGATATCCAAGGCAATAATCATGTATATAGGCATCTGATACGTCTCCAACGTATCTATAGTTTATGAAGTATTCATGCCATGTTTACAATAATTTTATATGGTTTTTGTTGGAAATATACCCTGGAGGCAATAATAAAATATTTATTATTATATTTTCTTGTTCATGATAATTGTCTATTGTTCATGGTATAATTGTATTGACCGAAAACCGTAATACATGTGTGAATACATAGACCACAACATGTCCCTAGTAAGCCTCTAGTTGACTAGCTCGTTGATCAATAGATGGTTATGGTTTCCTAACCATGAACATTGGATATCGTTGATAACGGGATCGCATCACTAGGAGAATGGTGTGATGGACAAGACCCAATCCTAAGCATAGCACAAGATCGTGTAGTTTGTTTGCTAGAGCTTTTGTAATGTCAAGTATCATTTCCTTAGACCATGAGATTGTGCAACTCCCGGATACCGTAGAAATGCTTTGGGTGTATCAAACGTCACAACGTAACTGGGTGGCTATAAATGTGCACTACAGGTATCACCGAAAGTGTCTATTGGGTTGGCACGAATCGAGATTGGGATTTGTCACTCCGTATGACGGAGAGATATCTCTGGGCCCACTCGGTAATGCATCATCATAACGAGCTCAATGTGACTAAGGAGTTAGCCACAGGATCATGTGTTACGGAACGAGTAAAGAGACTTGCCGGTAACGAGATTAAACGAGGTATGGGGATACCGACGATTGAATCTCGGGCAAGTAACATACCCATGGACAAAGAGAATTGTATACGGGATTGATTGAATCCCCGACATCGTGGTTCATCCAATGAGATCATCATGGAACATGTGAGAGCCAACATGTAACACCCCGAGAATCATGCTACAGTAATCACCTTTAAATGATGCCTTGTCATCATTGTTACTGTTGCTAATCTCACTTTGATTCTATTCCAGTCCAAATCTCATTTTCAAATTTATGTCAAAAATTCAAATTTCTCAAACATGAAAACAAAATTGTTCATCATGCGCCAAATATTCCACAACTAATATTGGTGGTGAACCAACATTTTTGCAAAGGGTTTGAGTGGCCTAAACTACTTAAAACAGTGACCTAAGCAATAAATTAAATACCCTTTTTAATTTATAAAATTGGCAACTATTTCAAAAGCCTCCCAACCTTTTTGTGGCAGTGCACTTTAATTCTTTGAAATTGTTTTAGCCAGTGGCACAGTTTTGCAAAGTCATTATTGGCTAAAAAGAAAATGCAAAAGCTGCTAAAAAAAGGGAAAACTAAAAGAAAAAGACAAGGGAAAGAGAGAGAGCAACCCCCTGACCCAATGGGGCCAATCGGCCCAGCTGACCTCCCGAACCAGGCCGGCCCACCTCTCCCTGCTTCCCCCATAACCCCCACTACCCAACCGTAAAACCTATGCCCACTCCCCCGATTCCCCACTTCCCCTCCCTCACCGATCCCGTCTGGATCTGGATCGGGGCAGATGCCCCGGCCCCGACGAACGCCGCCGCTGCCCAAAGAACCCTCCCTCGCCGGACGCCTCACCTTCCTCCACTCATTCCCATCTCTCTACTGGATCTGGGCGATCCATGTCGCCCCTGACCTTGCCTCCCCGACAACCGCCACGACGACCCTCGCCTTTGCCTCGACGGCAACCGGTGCCCCCGTCGCTCGACGCCGTTCGCCGTCGTCTCCTCACCCTCGCGCCGGACTGCCCCGTCCCCGCCTCTCCATCGTCGGCCGACCCCGAGCCTCGCCGCCCCCCGCTTCCCTCCATCGCTGGTGAGGCCCTCGGCCTCCGCCTCCCCCTTTTCCTCCCGTCGTCGCGCACGGTACCGCCCCCGCACGCACCCCCTATCGCGCTCGTTGCGCGCACGCGCCTTCCTGCCTGTGGTCACCGTCCCGCACGCGCCCGGTGGCCGTGCTCGCCGCCTGCGCTGACCGCACCGTTGCTCGCCATCCGCCCGCGCCCCGCAGCCCCGATCCGGCCAACCGCCCTCGTCTGTGCCCAACGCCACGCCGCGCACTCCGGCGTCCGACGCCATGTACGCGCGGCCCCCTCGTTGGTCGCTGCCCCAGCCCTCGCGGCTTCGGTCGTCCGCGCCGTGGCCGCCGGCGCGTGTCCTCCTGGGCACCCGAGTGCTCCCCGCCCCTGGTGGCCTCGGGCACGCACGCCCGCACCCGTCGCCCGCTAAGCCACTAGGGTCTATGATGAACGGGGCCCACACCCAAAACGGTTTTATAAAAAAATATTAAAAAATAGTTAAATTAATTAATTAAGTTAATTAATCATGTTTAATTAATCTAATTAACTAGTTAGTTTAATTAAACCCTAATTAGTTTAAACAGACAATGACGAACGGGACCCACACGCCAGTTGACCAGTCGACTTCTCTGTTGACTGCTGATGTCATGCTGACGTTAGCATGAACTGTTCTGGATAATGTTGATTAAATTAATTAAATAAATCCTAAAAATGATTTAAATCTTTTAATCTACTACCACTATAAAAGAAAGAGAGGGCGGAGAACCAGATCATCTTATCCATCGAAACCTGCAATCTGATGGTCTACATCCCTCCAGCATACTAAACGCGTTTTACCCTTTAATTACCCACTATGCCATCTACTATCCCTATAAAAAAAAGAGAAGAGCAGATCCAAACAACCATGTCCATCCATCAATAAAATCTAATGATCCTTAATCCTTCAGTGTTTAACACCACCAATCACGCACTAACGCTGCACCGCGGTTAAAAAAGAGATGCCAACAACGCACGACCTATCGCCCACTCCTCACGCCCGCACGACCTATCGCCTCCTCCTCCTCCTCCCAACGGAAGTCACAGCACGGAAGGGCAGCCGCGGGAGCCACCGACCGACGGAGCCACCCTTCGCCGTAGGTCGCCGCAGGAGCCGTCGCGCTCTTAGCCGCGGGACGCCGCCCTTCGCCGCAGGTCGCCGCGGGAGACGCCGCCGCGACGCCGCGGGAGCCGCCGACGGAGCCGCCCGCCGCGCCCTTCGAGCCGCAGGTCGCCGTTCCTCTTCTGCTTCCCGGCGGCCAAATGTGAGCGTACAACCAAGTAAGTTTATTTTACATAGTTGTTTCTTGGTACACTGAATCTCAACTATTCCTAATGACGATTCTAATCATCTGATAGCTGAGCAGCTAAGTCAACCGCTTGCCTCATGGCCTGAATCTCAATCGTGAATGCATCAGTGACATGAGCCATCCGGCCAGCTTTGCAGGCCACCACATCCCGAGCATGATCCGGAACCACCACACCCCAGGCTGCATGATATTGGCCTGGAACAAATGCGCCGTCAGTGTTAAATTTTAGCGTACCGGGTTGCGGCGCTCGCCATACTGCTGCCTCTTTGTGCACACTCTCCTTTTTCGGACACATAACCTCCATACTGCTGCCTCTTTTGTATTGAAGGATGCACAGTTGTACACTGAGAACTCATTTAGCAGCGCTAATAATCATTTTTTTTTTCGAGAAAACGCAAATGGCCTTTGCGTTTCATTGCATTGGAAAGAGAGGGTATTTACATCCTCCTAGGAGGCGGTTTGTACACACAGACAACAGAGGCTCAGTGCACGTCCCAGGATGATGGCAAAACGACCCTGAGCCCTTGAGCTCCAGCCTTTGCCCAACATCTGGTCTCGTCTTTGATCCTTTCTACAAGCTCGTTCAGCGATGGGTACACATGGTCGAAAACACACGCATTTCTATGCTTCCAGATCATCCACGGTACCAAAAGGGCCACGGATTTGAGCGCCTTGCGGAACGCTGGTGGTGTGTGTTCCTTTGCGCGCAGCCACCAATCCATGAGCGAGCCGTCGTGCTCGGGCGCCGGCGCCGGCAAGCGCAGCCAAGATAGTACCTCCTGCCATGTCTGCTTAGTGAATGGGCATGTGAGCATCAGATGCCCGATCGTCTCCGGTTCTTGATCGCACAGAAGGCATCGCGGGTGGTGTTGCAGGCCACGGCGTGCGAGTCTCTCCGCGGTCCAACAGCGATCTTGACATGCCAGCCAGTGGAAGAATTTCACCTTGGGCGGTGCCCAGCTCCTCCAAATGAGCTTCCAGGAGTGGCAGCCCGTCGCGCCCTGGAAAGTTGCCCGGTAGCAAGACTGGGCGGTGTAGGCGCCGCTGGCTGTCCAGCTCCAGAGCAGCCTGTCCGGCTCATTGGACAGCTCGACAGGTTGCACCAAGTGCCAGAGCTGAAGGTACTGTCCAATCTCTGGGAGGCCTAGCAGGCCATGGATGTCACGTGCCCAACTATTGCCGGCCAGGGCCTCCGCCACCGTTCTAGATTTTTGACGTTGCTTGGGGATGCACTTGAGGAGCCTCGGCGCAAGCTCGCGGACGGATTGGCCACCAAGCCAGCGATCCTCCCAGAACAAGGCTGTCCTACCATCTCCAATGGCCATGGTCGTGGAGGCGTAAAAGAGCGCACGCTCCGCCGTCGTAAATTGCATGTCCAGCCCCTGCCAGGCTCGAGTAGTGTCCGTGCGCGTGAGCCATAGCCAGCGCAGCCGAAGTGATAGCCCCGTGCGCTCGAGGTCCCGGATGCCAAGGCCGCCATATTCAAGCGGGCGGCAAACCTTACGCCAGTTGACGTGGCAATGTCCACCGTGGGCATCCGCGCGGCCGGCCCAAAGAAACCCGCGCTGAATCTTCTCTAATTGTTTGAGGGTTTTCTTTGGGGGCGCAAGCGGTAGCAGTTGATGGATCGGTATTGCATTAAGCACCGATTTGACGAGCGCTAGCCGTCCCGCTTTGTTCATCAGCCAAGCTTTCCAGGAAGGCAGCCGACCCGCCACCGCGTCGACGAGGGGTTGCAGCTGTGCTGCGGATGGGCGGCGAGTGGAGAGCGGGATGCCCAGGTAGGTAACCGGCAAGGCCACGATGGGGCACCCGAGGGACTCCAGCAGCCCCGCTTCGTAGTCGCCGGCGTGAAGGATCGTGGCCGAGCTCTTGGCGTAGTTCACACGGAGCCCAGAAGCCGTACCGAACACGTCCAGGATGCCTTTGACAGCGGCGATCTCCTCAGTAGTGGCATGACAGAACATCATCACATCATCGGCGTAAAGAGAGATCGCCGGAATGGCTCGTCGGGGATGCAGCTGCTGAAGGATGCCGGTCTGTAGGGCGTGTCGCATCAGCCTCCCAAGGGTGTCCACCGCCAGCACGAAGAGCTGTGGGGAGGTGGAGTCACCTTGTCGTAGGCCGCGCCGGTGCCAGATTGGCGGGCCGGGGACTCCATTGATCATGACCCGCGTGCTTGCCGAGGAGAGCAGAATGGCCATCCACTCCCGGAATCGGTCCCCAAATCCATACTTGCGCAGCACCTCAAAGAGGAAGGGCCACGAGATGGAGTCGAAGGCACGTGTGAGGTCGAGCTTGAGCATGATCCTGGGTGCGCCAAGTTGGTGCAGCATCTTGAGGGACTGCCGGACTAGGACGAAGTTGTCATGGAGGCTGCGCCCGGCAATGAATGCATTTTGGTTGCTGCTTACAAGGGTATCCAGCTTGAGGGCAAGGCGCAACGATAGGACCTTCGAGACGATCTTGGCCACAATGTGGATCAGGCATATCGGCCGGTAGTCACCAAGCGAGTGGGCGTCCGCGCGCTTAGGCAGCAGGGTCAGCAGCGCTTGGTTAAGCTTACTGAACCCGCGGCCGCGCAGCGTGTAAAGCCGCTCGAAAACGTCCCATATGTCATGGCGAATGATGCTCCAGCAGGCACGCAGAAACTCCGCGGTGAATCCATCTGGTCCAGGCGCTTTACGCGCCGGCATGCGTTTGACCGCCTCCCAAATCTCCTCCTGGCTGAAGGGCACGTCGAGGCATGCAAGGTCGCTGGGCTCAATGAGCTGGGAAAGATCCAGCGTGTGCGCCCGGTCCAGAGCGGTGCCCAGCAGGCCATCAAAATGCGAGAACGCTGCGTTGGCCATTTCCTCATGAGCCGTGAGCACATGCCCGTCGGCGGCAAGGCTGTATATGCGGTTCTTCTGTCGCCAATAGGAGCATTGCCGGTGGAAGAAGCTCGTGTTGGCGTCGCCGTCCTTGAGGGACGCGATACGGGCGCGTTGCCTGGCGATTGTGCGCTCCAAGGATGCCATGCCGAGGTAGGTGACCTTGAGCTGCTTGCGGAGCCATTCCTCCGGGGGGGAGAGCGCCCGGTCCTCCCGTGCTTTGTCGAAGCGCAAGATCAGCTCGCGGGATATGGCCAGCTTTTCCCGTATGTTGCCCGTGGACTTGGCGCTCCAACTCGATAAGCGTTTAGCCGTGGCCTGGAGGCGCTTGACCAGCCGCCGGAAAGGGTCGTCGTCATGCGCGGAGCTCCAAGCCGCGGCAACGGTGTCGTGGAAGCCGTCAAGCCTAAGCCAATAATCCTCAAAGTGGAAGCGTTTGTGCGCCATCGGCATGGGGGAGCAGTCCAGCAGCAGCGGACAGTGGTCTGACACGACCGAGGCAAGGCACCGGAGATGGCATTCGCCGTGCGCATCCTCCCAGTCCGATGTGCACAGGACGCGGTCAAGGTGCACTAGCGTGGGCGGCGATTGCTCATTCGACCACGTGAAGCGACGCCCGTTGAGATAGATCTCCTTCAAGGCGAGGTCGTTGATGGCGCGGCGAAACCTTCTCATCATGCGCTGGTGCAGGCCACCCATGTTTTTGTCCTCCGTGCGGTATATGAGGTTGAAGTCACCACATAGCATCCATGGGCCGGGGCATGCCGCCCGAACGTCGCGCAGCTCCTGGAGGAACAGAATTTTATCCGCGTCATCTTGGGGTCCGTAGACCGTCGTCAGCCACCACGGCGTCCCAGAGGCCACGGATACCTTGGCCGTGAGCGCATTCTGGGTGAGCAACGGGTCGGAGATCGTGACAGCCCTGCTCTTCCAGGCTAGAAGAATACCGCCCCGCGTGCCATCAGCCGGCAGGTACGTGTAGGCGTCAAATTCGGAGCCGAGAATGTCAAGCACAATGGGCGAGTAGATCAAAGCCATTTTAGTTTCCTGAATGCATACAATGGATGCTCCGGTAGTGCCCAACAGAGAGCGGATGGCACAACGTCGTGCACGCGAGTTGAGGCCGCGTACATTCCAAGCCGCGATTTTTAGTTCGTGATCCATGAACAAGAGGTCGACGATGAATGGCCTGCGTGCCTAGCTGTCCCCGGCCGTGGCCGCGGCCGTGCGCGTGGGGGAGGCAAAGCACGCTGGGATCTCCCGATCGACCAGGGCAGCGATTGCCTTCAGCACGGACAGGGGGATTGGTGCCGCGAACATGTCGTCGTAGGCCTTCATCTCGATGGCTGTGATCTTTTGGTTGGTGCCTACAATCCCCAGGTTGCGGAGGATCTGCACGCGCGCCCTCCGTTCAGCCGTCGGCGGCGCCGCCGGTGGTGTGGCTGCAGTCGCGGAGCGTCCTCGCCGTGGGGCAAAGCAGAGGGGACGACGTGGCCGCTTCCCGGGAGTCGGCAGCGCCGCACTGATGTGCTTCGTGGCCGCGGCCAGAAACTCGCCAAGCGTCCAAACCTGCTGCGTGGTTGTGCGGCTGCGAGATCGCCGCATCGTGATCGGCGGCGATGCGAACCGTCCAGATGCCGGAGAGCGTGGTTCAGGTGCAAACGATCGCTGATCAGTGTTGGGCGTCGGTGTGGGGGATCCCCGGGGTCGCTGCAGGATCGAAACAGTCCTCTGGGCCTCAGCCTCCTGTGCCCCAACGGCCCCTGGCCCGGCAGCACCCTCCATGGAAGACATGGCTTGGGGGTCAGGTACAGCATGTAGCGGCCCGGCCCCGTTTGGCCCAGCTGGCCCGGTATGAGCCATGTCAGGAGGAGATCCCGCGGTCGCGGGCGCAGAAGCGGTTTGGGCGCCAGTCGGTGCGTCTCTTCCCGCCAGCGCCGCAGGAGTGGGGTCTGGGGACAGTGCTGACCGGTCAGTGGGGATACCTGGGCCCGCCAGAGCGACAGGAGCAAGCGTAGCGCTGCTTTGCCCCGACAGGACAGCAGGCGATCCTGGCCGCCCCGAGGCCACAGGCTCCCCAGACTGCGAGTCTGGGACCTGGCTCAAAAGGGCAAGATCCCGACACGGGGATGAATCAGCGGCAGCAGTGGTGGGATCCACGCAATCGTCCTCGAGATCGTGGGGTGAGCCCGACTTTGAACTGCCTGGGCCTTCTGGCACCTCAGCGGCCACTGGGAGCGCACCAGCTGGCTCCTGGCCGGCCGACCGCGCGTCGTCATCGGATGAGGCAACTGCTCGCGTAGGATCAGCCGCCAAAGCCTGCAGCTGTGGCCCCTTCCTCTTTCCTTCTTTCCCTCTATTGGCTTGGTGACGAGATCGAGCGGGGCCCTTCTGACCCGGCCACGACAGCATGCCGTCCCGCGACGGCCGGACGGGTGGCGCCGCCGCCGCCGGCTGCGGCCAGGAGGCCGCCGTGTTCAGCCCGTCGGACCGTCCTGGGTGGTCGTAGATTCGCCAAGCAGGCGCGTCCATGGCCATGCCATCAGCCCTGCCGCCTGGCGCGTCGTCGGGACGCCTTCGCTTCCGGCCACGGCGCCTCGCCCGACCATGACCGGAGCCCTGGCCTTGGCCGTTTCCATTACCGGCGCCGCCTCTGCCGGGGTCGTCGCTCGCCTGGGCATT
>NC_057812.1:296237791-296238271 GCF_018294505.1 Triticum aestivum
CGGGGATGCAGCCTCTCGATCCAGCAACTCGCTCCGAGGATGTGCTCGGCGGTGGACAGGTGCCAAGCTTGGGCGGGGATGCCGCGGAGCTCAAGCTCGACGCGGTGTTCAAACCCGCCGGCGCCGGCATGCGCAAGCTTGCACCAGGGCCGCAGCGACAGCGCGAACCGCGGTGAGCGGATGAAGTGCTCGCCATTTAGACGACGCTTGGTCTCCAGGGAGGAGAAGAGGATGAGGAAGTCCTCAGGGTGGTGCTCGTGCACGGTGAAGTCGCCTTCGGAGAGCTCCAGGGATCGGTAGAGCAGCTCGGCCACCTCGGCCGCGGCCACCTGCGGCCTGTTGCCGGTGATGGATGCCACCATGGCGCGGCCAAGGACCTGCTCGGCCTCCTCCATCTCCGTGGACTGCGCCATGATGACCCGCACGGGCACGTCGGGGCGCGGCTGTGGAGCGGGCGCCGGCTGTGGGGGCGCGGTGATC
>NC_057812.1:296238852-296244351 GCF_018294505.1 Triticum aestivum
GTCGTTGGTGCAATCACGGACCCGGTGGCCGGGGTCGAGGCATCGGAAGCACAAGCCAGCCACCTCCTCCGGAGATGGGCTGCGACGACGGGGAGGCGAGCGGCTGGTGGAGCCGTCCTGGTTCGGCTGGCGGTGTCTGTTCTTGCGGCGCGGCTGCTGGAACCCGTCCGCGTCGAGAGCGGCACCGCCGGAAACGCGGTGGATCTCCGAGCGGGGGCCGAGGCGCTGCCTGGCGGGCACGCGGGCGGCCGGCGAGGTGCGGCTAGGGCCCCTGGTCGCCGGCGGCGCAGCGGGTGCCGGCGGGATGAGCACGACGTCCCGGAAGGAACGCACCGAGGACTCACTCTCCGAGCTGAGCCAGCGGTCAACTGAGGACACGCGCTCGCCGGAGAGGGTCGCCCGGCTGTCGGCGGAGGCGTCGCTTGGGGCCTCCATGGCGGGAAGGAGGGCAGAGGGAAGCTAGGGGTGGGCGGCCGGCACGGGGCGACGGCGGCAGGCAGGGCGTCTCGGAGGGGCTAGAGGGTGGGAGCGGGGCTAGGCGGGAGCGGAGCCATCTCGCTAATAATCATTTGACTAAATGATTCAGTACTCAATTCATCTTTGCTCCATTAGGCCCACGAAGCCGTGCACTGAGGTGCTCAACGAAATCCTTTTCCATGAGCTAGCTTCTTTTCTTTCTTCATCTACAAAATGCAGTACATGGTTGTCTAAATATGTGCAGCTTTGTGTAATGGCAATTTGTAGATGACATAATGAAATTATTTAGATATAGCTGAGAAACGTTAATCTATTTGACAAAACAATGGCATCTACAATAGTTCTGCATAATGAAGTTAAGAACAATGTCTGTGAATTCTGAAGATTTTCAATAGTTCTGATGTATGTTAACTTTATAAAATACATGCCTTAGCCACCTTCTACTCTTAGTCCTAAAAAAATCGTTCTATTGGGTGAAACACTATATATTTCTGTGAGTGCTAATTGTGTATTGGTCAAATGGAATTAGTAAAGTAAAACATGATTGTGGAGTTAACCATGTCACCCTGTTAGTAATCCACACCAGCCCTGTAGGTAACTGGGTCATCACACACAAGCAGAATCTGAATATACGATGAGCAGTGCTTTCTGCAAAACTGCAATTATTCTAACTTTTAGCATATAAAAGATCAAAGAGAACAACACTTGCTAATAGACAGTAGTGCTCCAGAGTGTCCCACTGTATATAAGAATTTTTACCCCTCCACTAAAAGATCTATTGGTAATAAATATTTCCTATTGAGACAAATCGTCTGCTGTTCTTTTGTTGAATGGCTACAAGGCACCCTGCAGCCTCTCTACTTGCAAAATAAATGCTCTTCTTGGTACACTCATGACAGTAGACCTTTTAGCTCAAGTTATAGAAGTATAATTTTTAGGGTGCTTCCTATTTGGATATGACGTGCTTTAGTTGGATTGGCTAAAAAGATTGAACATCCCTGTAAATGTATTTGGTTCAATTTTTTTCTTCAGTTGGAGTTGCAAAAAAGATCGAACATTCCCATAAATATGTTAGATCTCCTTTGCATTCGCACAAAAAATGTACCTCATCAATGAAATCTCAACTATATATGTTTCAACCATGTTATGTCAAGTTCTCATTGTTTTGATGGTTTCTAGGAGCATGTGGCAGAGGAGCGGAGGCATGGGACGCAACATGGGGCAGAGGAGCAATGGCGTGATGGTTGCGCAGAGGGAATGTTCGTGAGGACGAAACGGTACATATTTTAGGGGCTAATTGCGGGGATTAATTAAGCATGCACTTAACTTGGTTGATGGTTGATGGCTTGATGCTCAATATTGGGAGGATTTCAACTTTCTCATTGTTGCGGTCTATGGCGAGAGCAAAGTACAAATGCGATTATTTAAATATATGGACTAGCTAGAAAGCATACCAAAAATATGCTTTTTGAAAGTACCCTTTCCTCTGAACATGTATGTATCCCAGTGCTCCACATTCCACTGAATTCTGGACAAATATGCTACTTCCTATCACTACCTTTTCCTCTATTACTTTATTATATCTTGCTAATTTTGCCTTTTTTTTAGAAACGTAGTATGCTAATTTTACCCTTTATATCTATTATTGAATTTGTAGATGATTAGATTTTCAGAAAAAAAATATCCACATCTTGGCGAATTGGCACCGACAAGAAGAAATAGAGTACTGCAATTCAAGTTCATGAAGTTTATGCAGAAATATGTTTTACTTCTAGAGCCTACTAGACTTGGAGCTAATTGCATTTGATTGCTGAAGTACCAGTCAATCTCTTGAGACTGGGTGATGTAATTATTGCAAATCTCTGGGTTGTATGGTGTTGGGGAACGTAGTAATTTCAAAAAATTTCCTACGCACACGCAAGATCATGGTGATGCATAGCAACGAGAGGGGAGAGTGTTGTCTACGTACCCTCGTAGACCGAAGCGGAAGCGTTGACGCAACGTAGAGGAAGTAGTCGTACGTCTTCCCGGTCCAACCGATCCAAGCACCGTTACTCCGGCACCTCCGAGTTCTTGGCACACGTTCAGCTCGATGACGCTTTCCGGGCTTCGATCCAGCAAAGCTTCGGGGAGGAGTTCCGTCAGCACGACGGCGTGGTGACGATCTTGATGTTCAACCGTTGCAGGGCTTCGCCTAAGCACCGCTACAATATGACCGAGGTGGAATATGGTGGAGGGGGGCACCGCACACGGCTAAGGAACGATCACGAAGATCAACTTGTGTGTTCTAGGGTGCCCCCCTGCCCCCGTATATAAAGCAGCCAAGGGGAGGGGGCGGCCGGCCAAGGAGGGCGCGCCAAGGGGGAGTCCTACTCCCGGTGGGAGTAGGACTCCCTTCTTTCCTAGTTGGAGAAGGAGAAGTGGGAAAGAGGAGGAGGAGAAGTGGGAAAGAGGAGGAAGAGGGAAAGGAAAAGGGGGGGCGCCGCCCCCCTCTCCTTGTCCTATTCGGACTAGGGAGGGGAGGGGCGCGCGGCCACCTCTTGCCTCCTTTCCTCTTCTCCCTTAGGGCCCATGTAGGCCCAATAACCCCCGGGGGGGGGGGGGTTCCGGTAACTCCCGGTACTCCAGTAAAATCCCGATTTCATCCGGAACGATTCCGATATTCAAATATGGGCTTCCAATATATCGATCTTTATGTCTCGACCATTTCGAGACTCCTCGTCATGTCCATGATCACATCCGGGACTCTGAACAACCTTCGGTACATCAAAATACATAAACTCATAATGAAACTGTCATCGTAACGTTAAGCGTGCAGACACTACGGTTCGAGAACAATGTAGACATGACCGAGACACGTCTCTGGTCAATAACCAATAGCGGAACCTGGATGCTCATATTGGTTCCTACATATTCTACGAAGATCTTTATCGGTCAGACCACATAACAACATACGTTGTTCCCTTTGTCATCGGTATGTTACTTGCTCGAGATTCGATCGTCGGTATCTCAATACCCAGTTCAATCTCGTTACCGGCAAGTCTCTTTACTCGTTCCGTAATACATCATCTCACAACTAACTCATTAGTTGCAATGCTTGCAAGGCTTATGTGATGTGCATTACCGAGAGGGCCCAGAGATACCTCTCCGACAATCGGAGTGACAAATCCTAATCTCGAAATACGCCAACCCAACATGTACCTTTGGAGACACCTGTAGAGCACCTTTATAATCACCCAGTTACGTTGTGACGTTTGGTAGCACATAAAGTGTTCCTCCGGCAAACGGGAGTTGCATAATCTCAGTCATAGGAACATGTATAAGTCATGAAGAAAGCAATAGCAACATACTAAACGATCGGGTGCTAAGCTAATGGAATGGGTCATGTCAATCAGATCATTCACCTAATGATGTGATCCCGTTAATCAAATAACAACTCTTTGTCCATGGTTAGGAAACATAACCATCTTTGATTAACGAGCTAGTCAAGTAGAGGCATACTAGTGACACTCTGTTTGTCTATGTATTCACACATGTATTATGTTTCCGGTTAATACAATTCTAGCATGAATAATAAACATTTATCATGATATAAGAAAATAAATAATAACTTATTATTGCCTCTAGGGCATATTTCCTTCATATGGTACATGAGAAATAACGGTATGTTTAGAGGGGATTTTAACACCTTCCAAATCTATTAACATTTCTTAACACTCTGTCATGTTGAGCGGGCAGACTCACTTGCCTTTTAGACTTGGTTAGCACCCCAAATGCGGCATTTAACCTCTTGCTGCTGTACCATTATCATCAAATTATATTCAAAACATTGACTCTCTTTGTTAGATCTTTCATACCAGAACACCTTTTCACTTTACATCTGGAAAACTAACATAGAATGGGTACAAAATGGTTTGATGGAGAATGATATGCCAGGATAAGAAATCAGTATCATTTTTATCTAAAAGTGTTGCTTCTTGCAGGTATGAAGCAGTAACTCTACTAGAGAGCATCATGGATATGGAGGTGGAGCACCCATGCTTTTCATAGATATAGATACTGATATTGCCAGGTTCCGGTGAAGGGTAATCATTGTCATATGTGTATTCTGGAAGTTGAAACGATTAAATACATAGTAAGGGCTTCTAAGTCATGGTTACTATGACTTACCACATGGATGGACTTTCCTGTCTCACATCTTCTGTCTGAATTGCTCACACTCATCTTGAGTTCTTGACTAAGATATATGTCTGTGCAGCCCCTGAGGATTTGGATGAACAGTATGTCAATGTCAACCTAGATGATGGTGACTTCTTCTACGCCGAGCATCGTCATCAAGGTATTTCTTTCCACAAACAGAAATTAAAATGTGTAGTGATGGATGAAAATAGAACCTAAATTAAAATGTTATAGCTTGGAACACACTTGTATGCACCAATAAATTCTACTGGCTACCTCCATAAGTGAAGCACAAACCTTGGTTGATATGATAGTAGACTGTTGGCTGACAGAAACCAATACCCGGATTTGTTGGAACTAGAAACTCCAACTTGTAATGTACTTTCACCATCAACTGCTAAGCCATTAACTTTTTAGTCTTTATGCCTGAGCATTAGGTTTGCGGAAATTATATCGTTAGGTATAATTTTTGCTTACAAACATGCTCTGAACTGGGATGTGTCCATCTGCTTGGAGCTCCAAGATCCATAGAGCAGACAGGTCAGAAGAAATAAGATTGACCTTCTTCCGGAGAAAAGAAAATGAACTGTGCTAAGTTACGATGATGTTGATGGGAGAAATTATCTATCTACTACCACTATAAAAGCACGAAGTGCGGAGATCCAAAACAGCATCTTACGCGTCTATTGATCTCTACATGGTCCAGACCGCTCACTAAAATGTGTTTGATTAAAACACCTGTTTAGCAACCGCAATCGTGGAAGCGGTAATCAAAACAGGAACCACCACACGCCGCACCCGCACACATCCATTCCCATCCCCGCGGTAACCTTCACAACTAAA
>NC_057812.1:296244814-296255148 GCF_018294505.1 Triticum aestivum
TCCACCAAACCCTAATCATTCGGGGGCGGTGGCTCGCCCGCCCGCCCGCCAACCGACCTCAATCGGAGACCGCCCGGTGGTTGCGCCCTCGCCCGCGCGGAGGCGCCGGTGGTCAAGACCGGCGGAGGCTGCGTGTGCCGTGAGGCGAAAGGAGCAGGAGCAGGAGGAGGACGAGGGGGCGTTGATTCTGTGCGGAACAGGGACGATGTGGAGGTTGGAGGAGATGGGGAGGTGACGGTGAATGGGAGCAGCGGGACGCTGCGGGGGCGAGCTTTCTACATGGATGCCAGCCGCTATACCGATGGGAGCGAGGGGCGCCGCCGCCACACCAACGGGAGCGAGGGCCGCCGCCGCCGCTCCTCCTCTGATGGACATGCTGCACGGACGCGAGCGCGGGCTGCTGCAGCAGCTCGCCGGACCATCTCTGACGCATGCGAGGCCCACGCACTAACGTGAGGTTCTTCTTTACCTTAACACTACTTTGATTAGATTTTTCTTTACCTTCACATCAAACCGTTGGTTGGGTGTAGGAAGCTGCTAATGGGACCTAAGCATTGGTTGCTCATTGCAATCTGGGTTAACTGAAACACCAATTTTTCCCACCTGTTCAATTAGAGGAACCTGCACTTGCGACAACAAAATTAATAATGACAAAAATGATGAACATCAGTCAAAGTTCATAGGCAGAATCCTCATGGTAGATTTGGGTAAAAACTCACAAATACAAAAGAGTAACAAAAAAACAAGACTATACTTGTGCTCCTAATTTCGCTGTTGGGGGATTGGAGTAATTTTTAAATGCTACTACTAAGAAGGGAGAATAGTATCTTGATTATTAAGATTCTTTCTTCGTATTGTGCTTGGAGTAGGTTGATTATAAATTTTGCAATCCTGCTCAATAGGTGCAAGATGTATGATAATTTTTTCAATGGAAACTACAGTGAGCTATCTATATCTTCTGGTTATAAGCGTTCTGGCATCATCTACGATTTTGCTTGTGCACATGTCAGAGATTGGTCATGCTCCTTCACTGTTGATTTGTATTCCTCATAAAGTTCTCCACTGATGGTGTTAGATTTTTTGATTAAAATGATATTATGGTTGTCATATATTTGGTACTAAGAAGGGACTATGATGATTTTTTAGTTTTACAAGCTCTTAATATGGTTATCAAAATATATTCTATTACTGAAATGACCTTTTAAATGATGTTAGGAATCTGCACTTTCCCATATATATACCACGAGGTACTCCTGAAGTTGCAAGAAAAATACTACAGAAAAGCTTGTGAACTTTTGGAGGATGTTTTGAAGACTAACAATTGAAGATTTACTACATTTAAGCACCCTGGTTAAACCCATGTATGCCTTTTAGTTTTTCGGGCAAAACCTAAGTATGCCTTAACAAGGAGATTTGTAAATTTGTATATTCTTTCTTGTGTACAAGGTATTGGACCGATGTATGCTTCTATTCTTGTATTTACTTCTTGCTTGGACACTTGAACTAATGTATGGGTGATGTTTACTGACCAACTTTTAATCTCCTTTGCATGTATTTCTAAGTTTGGATAATTTGTTGTTTTTGTTTTTAATTTCTAAAAATCCACTTAATTTGCAATGTTGCACAAAAATTATATTTTGAGTAACTAATATTAGTAATCAAAATTACTTGTTCAAACCAGTTATAGTGAGAGAGAATAAGTATCATTTTGAGGGGCAATTTTATTTAACAACAGTTTCATGTCCATGCTAACAAAAAAAGATCTTGCAACTCCAGCAACATAGACCTAAATATAGTTCACTAGATTTATCTTTTCTAAATGTTGAATTGACCTCACCATCTCAGTGTAATAGTAGATTTACAATATTTTTCATATTATATAATTGTTGATTGTGTGAGATGGAATTCCACTTGGCAGTGTTGGAGAAGGATGCGTTGCTAGAAAAGAAGGGAGAGGGCGGGGCGACCAAACAAGATAGGAGGAGAACCAGGCAAGATAGTCAACTTCGATGCGGTGCTTGAGCAGAGCCCATGGAATTCTTATTAGATCTAGATGGGTCTCTTTAATAAGTTGTGGTTATCTGTAATGGTGACCTGAATGTCATGTACAAACATATATGATTTATTATTATTTTGACTGGATATGGTGTACCAACTCACATGCATGCAAACTAATTCTATTAGTCAAGATGTGATCTACTTATTCAATTTTGAATTTTAACAAAACGTGTGTTACACGTGCACGCTTACTAGTTTTAATATAAAATAAACCGTAACTCGAATGGAAAAACTTTATACATGAAAGTTGCTCAGACGATGAGACGAATCCGGATACGCAGCCCGTTCGTCCGCCACGCATCCCTAGCATAGCGAACACGCAACTTTCCCCCTCCGGTTCATCTGTCCGAAAACGCGAAACACCGGGAATACTTTCCCGGATGTTTTCCCCCTTCGCTGGTATCACCTCCTACCGCGTTAGGTCACACCCGTCACATCTTATTGCCATGTTATGCTTTGTGGTGCTATGTTTGCTTTATATTTACTGTTTCTTCCCCCTCTTCTCTCCGGTAGACCCCGATACCGATGCTGCCCTTGTGATCAACTACGTCGACTACGACCCCCCTCCTTGCCAGAGCAACCAGGCAAGCAACCCCCCCCCCTTGAGCATTCCGATATCGCCCATTTCTTTCCCTCTCATGCTTGCATTAGAACTGCTACTGCTTTCTGTATGATCCTACTCTGATGCATAGCCTGTTGTTGTTACCTGCTTTCATACCTTACCTACTTATCCTAAACTGCTTAGTATAGGATGGTTAGTGATCCATCAGTGACCCCCACCTTGTCCCAGTTGCCCCGCTTTATGTTCGATGACTCGATCAACGTGATCGACGTCCAGGCCCCGACACCGCACATCACCCCCTAGTTGTACGACTCTGTAGAGTTACCATCGAGTGCCGAGGGTGGAACCTCTTACATCACTCCTGATGAGATCTGCGTAGTGTAGCTTTACGGTCGAGGTCATCGAGGGTGATTTCCTCCTTAACCACTTTCGTTACGGCTCTGTCGTGCAACCCATCAAACGTGAACCTCGAGGGTGGATCCTCTTACGTTCACCTTGATGACAACATCGAGTGGAATTCTCCGGGGGTGATTCCTCGGGTTTCCCCCTTGGTGTTAGACACACAGTTACTATGACTTTGCACTAAACCATGTTACTAAAGACGGGTCGACCCTGAATGGTACCCGCGCGAGCTTAATTGCGGGTGATGTGGAGTCGGGTTGACCTGGAAGGTGCCCGCGAGATACTTACGAGGCGTGGTCGGGCATTCTTAGCCCTTGTTGCAAGTACTCGAGACGGGGCGACGGGGTCACATCGATCGTGAGTCTCTGCTCGTTACCGCGCGTTCCTAATCCACTACGATTTGGATATTTGATCCAAGGGGCCTCTGGCCTGATAGCACTAACCATCACGTGGGCATAGTGTGGGCATTCTGCGTCGTATACATCAGCTGAAGCTTAATAGACGTCAGCGACTGAGCGGCGCGCGCCGGGTTGGACTGGAAAGCACCTACCTTGTTGAAGGATGTAGCTAGGTTTGCTCACCGGCCGCGTTCGCAACGTGCAGGAGTTCCCGGGGAGATGGCCCATGACCCCTGGAGGCATAGGTTTAGTCCGGCGTGCTGGCCTCTCTATTAAGCCTAGGCCGGGTTGCAGCGTATTGTTTGGCCGAGGCCGGGCATGACCTAGGAAAGTGTGTCCGACTGGAGTTAATCGAGCGTGGTGGGTAAGTTGGTGCACCCCTGCAGGGAAGAAAACATCTATCGATAGTCTGTCCTACGGTAACGGACACTTGGAGTTGTATCCCGATCGATACAACTAGAACTGGATACTTGTGATGAGAACTGGATGGTGATGAGTTTTGCAATGTGTTGACTCTTGGATAGTATGGCTATGGGATTGCTTTCTTGCAGGGAGTCGAGAAAGGATCTCTGGCCGAGGTTGATAACATTACTGCTACTTTACTTTATGCTACTCTACTCCCTCCTGTTGCTGCAAGATGGTGGTTTCCAGAAGATGCTAGTCTTCGATAGGCTAGGCTTTCCCCTTCCCTTCCGATGCTGCCCTTGTGATCAACTACGTCGACTATGACCCCCCTCCTTGCCAGAGCAACCAGGCAAGCAACCCTCCCCCTTGAGCATTCCGATATCGCCCACTTCTTTCCCTCTCATGCTTGCATTAGAACTGCTACTGCTTTCTGTATGATCCTACTCTGATGCATAGCCTGTTATTGTTACCTGCTTTCATACCTTACCTACTTATCCTAAACTGCTTAGTATAGGATGGTTAGTGATCCATCAGTGACCCCCACCTTATCCCAGTTGCCCCGCTTTATGTTCGATGACTCGATCAACGTGATCGACGTCCAGGCCCCGACACCGCACATCACCCCCCTAGTTGTACGACTCTGTAGAGTTACCATCGAGTGCCGAGGGTGGAACCTCTTACATCACTCCTGATGAGATCTCCGTAGTGTAGCTTTACGGTCGAGGTCATCGAGGGTGATTTCCTCCTTAACCACTTCCGTTATGGCTCTGTCGTGCAACCCATCAAACGTGAACCTCGAGGGTGGATCCTCTTACGTTCACCTTGATGACAACATCGAGTGGAATTCTCCGGGGGTGATTCCTCGGGTTTCCCCCTTGGTGTTAGACACACAGTTACTATGACTTTGCACTAAACCATGTTACTAAAGACGGGTCGAGCCTGAGTGGTACCCGCGTGAGCTTAATTGCAGGTGATGTGGAGTCGGGTTGACCTGGAAGGTGCCCGCGAGATACTTACGAGGCGTGGTCGGGCATTCTTAGCCCTTGCCGCAAGTACTCGAGACAGGGCGACGGGGTCACATCGATCGTGAGTCTCTGCTCGTTACCGCGCGTTCCTAATCCACTACGATTTGGATATTTGATCCGAGGGGCCTCTGGCCTGATAGCACTAACCACCACGTGGGCATAGTATGGGCCTTCTGCGTCGTATACATCAGCTGAAGCTTAATAGACGTCAGCGACTGAGTGGTGCGCGCCGGGTTGGACTGGAAAGCACCTACCTTGTTGACGGATGTAGCTAGGTCTGCTTACCGGCCACGTTCGCAACATGCAGGAGTTCCCGGGGAGATGGCCCATGACCCCTGGGGGCATAGGTTTAGTCCGGCGTGCTGGCCTCTCTATTAAGCCTAGGTTGGGTTGCGGTGTATTGTTTGGCCGAGGCCGGGCATGACCTAGGAAAGTGTGTCCGACCGGAGTTAATCGAGCGTGGTGGGTAAGTTGGTGCACCCCTACAGGGAAGAAAACATCTATCGATAGCCTGTCCTACGGTAACGGACACTTGGAGTTGTATCCCGATCGATACAACTAGAACTGGATACTTGTGATGAGAACTGGATGGTGATGAGTTTTGGAATGTGTTGACTCTTGGATAGTATGGCTCTGGGATTGCTTTCTTGCAGGGAGTCGAGAAAGGATCTCTGGCCGAGGTTGATAACATTACTGCTACTTTACTTTATGCTACTCTACTCCCTCCTGTTGCTGCAAGGTGGTGGTTTCCAGAAGATGCTAGTCTTCGATAGGCTAGGCTTTCCCCGTCCCTTCTGGCATTCTGCAGTTTAGTCCACAGATACAGCCCATCTCCTTTGATACAGATGCATACTTGGTTTAGATTTGATGTAAGTCTTGCGAGTACTTTGGATGAGTACTCACGGTTGCTTTGCTACCTCTTTTTCCCCTATACCCGGTTGTTGCAACCAGATGACAGATCCCAGGAGCCAGACGACGCTACTAAAGACTACTACTACCCGGAGGATGCCTACTACTACGTGAAGACCGTAGCCGACTAGGAGTAGTTAGGAGGCTCCCAGGCAGGAGGCCTTGCCTTTTCGATCGTTGTTGCTTTTGTGCTAGCCTTCTTAAGGCACACATGTCTAACTTATGTCTGTACTCAGATATTGTTGCTTCCGCTGACTCTTGTGTATTCGAGCCCTCGAGGCCCCTGACTTGTAATATAAAGCTTGTATTATTTTAATTTGTGTCTAGAGTTGTGTTGTGATATCTTCCCGTCAGTCCTTGATCTTGATCGTACACATTTGCGTGTATGATTAGTGTACAATTGAATCGAGGGCGTCACAAGTTGGTATCAGAGCCGACTGCCTGTAGGAATCCCCTTCCAAACTCCTTGGCCGAAGTTGAGTCTAGTCAGTGAAAACTGTTTTACTAACATGGCTGTGTGGCTTACGGCCCCACGTCGCCATTGGGAGATATTATGATCTTTTACTCCTCGTCTATACTCTGGGACTCTGATCTCTCTTCCTTTCGGGTTAAATTTTTACTAACTTGACATTAGGTTCTCATAACCACTTCATCCCGGAGAGCCCCTTCACCACAGATGACCGACTGTTTCATCAGAAGACTCTGAAGGTACTCCTCGATGAGTCCCGAGATCCTGTGCCCACTTCTTTGCAGCTCCCTACCACCGATATATCCTTATGGGTAACTATATACACTTGTCATTCATACAATCATTCCTTGTTGCTCTTGTTATTACAAGATGCCCTGAACTGCTCTCCTTTGTTCCGAGAATCCTTTGAGCTTACTGCCTTGCAGTTCCTTGTCATCTGAATACCCCTACGGATAACCTTGTGCACCTATCGAGTATCCGCTCATCCTCAGTTGACTCATGTACTTCACAAAAGTCTTCGTAATACCATTCGTTCTTGTGAAAATCCTCAATAGCCTATTGTTCTTGAATTTCTTGCTTGCTTGCATTTATGGTTAAAACCATAAGTCTAGTAATCTTATTGTCAGCCTTTGTCATTATCATTTTGAGTCCGTTGATACAATATTTTGCAAATTGCTCACAATCCTCAATCAGATCCTGGAATTCATCCTTCCGGCTCAGACGTCATTCTAACATGAGCTAGATCTCGACCAATCAAATCGCCATCGATTGTACCCATATGGCTATTCTACCTATCCATCCCTACTCAGAGCATTGCTTCTGATCCCTTGTCTTGGAATTCATAATTCCTTTGCAATTGAGCCTTGAGTTAGTCAGTTGTTTCTATAATCTGATCTCCTTGCATTCTCTCTTCCTCTGGTTGAATACTGTTGCTCACACCAAATCCCTTGTGGACCACCAGACCCCCTTTTTCGGATTTTATCCGACAACGTCCTTCATATTCAATAAGCTTGTGAGCCTTTCCTCGGATACGTAATGCTTTTGGTAAATTGTATCCTCCGCTTTCTCAAGCATGCTCTACTACCGAGCATGTGTTATTTATTTTCAAAATTTATGATATATGTTCCTAAGATGCCCCGATGGGTTGAACCTATGTCTTCCCTAATCCGTGTGAACTCAAAAGTTATGCGGGTTATACTCTACTGGCCTTTCGTCAGATATAATTTTCAATACTACAACTTCATCAAGAGCGAGAAGTAAAATGAAAGGTTATGCATTGTAGAAGTGGGAGTCGACCCTGAACCTTTGTGTTCATGCCCATGGACACGGTGTGGAACTTATCATGAAAGCTTCTTGCAAGGATATTTAATCATTTGAATAATTCTTCCGGTATCATAAATTGGATCCCTTGCAGTTATGGCCCCGACCATATTTCCTCCTTGACCCCATTTACTGGGTAAGTTGAAATTACTTATCCTCTGCAAATCATTTCCCCCGTCCAACCTCTACTCCGATTTACCTTCAGGCATTACACATAGTACTTGATACTGAGAAGCTTTATACCCCATCACATCATTCCTAGCCTGATCGGCTATATTTTTATCATGTCCACTTTTAACTGTGCTACCTGGTCCTTATGCCCGGAGCAACTTTCGACGATGAGCTAAGCTTACGTTGATCTTCCTCATCTTATCATTTCACCTCGAACAACAAGCTTGACTTTGAGCTTGTGTCGAATCCGTGGTTCTCATAGCCTTTCACTTCATCCTTCCTTTTCAGCTCGGTGACATCTTCATGAAATCTCTCGACAAATGTGTCGTGATCATCATCAACATTCTGAACTTTTCCAGGATATCAATCGAATTCATGGTGAGAAATACAATCCTTCCCCTCGATGATTTATGTTATCATCGACAACATTCTTATCTCCCCCCAACAAAAACTTGATCATATTGATTTTGGGAATACATCCTTTTTGACATGTCGATGGATTGCTACTGAGCTCGTCGGCCACACCCTCATCTTTTCCCTGCTAAAATTGTATGACTTATTTTCTAAGTTGTTTCCGATGGATCCTTGGTGTATCCAAAGTCCGACCTTGCTTGAAGACCATGTCAATGCTATCTCGAAGCTTGTCTGTGGTACTCCGATTTTCAACGAGAACATTTGAGGCCCAATGCTAAATGTTTCCTGCTCAATTACCCAAACACCACTGTATGGGTAACATCATGAAATTCCTCTCACCTTACCTAAGTGGTTTTCTACCTTCTATCCGGTCTTGGATATCATACTCTGCTTGTTCTTGGGAAGGATATACCCCTGAAATATGTGTTTTAAACACATTTTCCTTTCCATTGTTCTGTTTAATCTTATAATCACATTTTCCTTTCCATTGTTCTGTTTAACCTTCTTGAGGTTTATATGATCTAAGCAGTAATACATCACTACTTTTATAAACACCTCGATGTACTACTTGGTCAGAATACCCCTGTTATTATTGATGGTGGCATTCCGGTAGCCACTGATGGATGAGAACTTTGCTTATTGGTCCGCCTCATTTAACGAGCAGGAAAATGGTTCTCTTCGTCCCTCGCCCTTGGTACCAGCGTTGTTGCCAACATAACTAACATGCTATACTCTGACCTGCCTTGCTATCATGATCGTGCAAATTGATTAGTGCCTTCCTGCTGTTAACCCACATGGTGGGCCCATAACCCACAGTTCCACCGGGTCAAAACCCGACTCTCCTATATATCCTTTATTCCGAAGTATCATTTGCTCTTGGCTTTGTGTCTTGTCACGAGCCACCGTCCGAGAGATGATCTCTTCCCGATGCTCGGAACCCCCCCTTCTCGCACTCTGTTCAGGTATCGATAGTTTTCCCATTCGCTTGAAACTTCTTATTGTACCTTCATACTTTGCTCTCGATATTTTATTAAGTTTCAACTCGAGAGATACTTCTGCCTCAATTCCCTGAATTGTTCACCAGATAATTAGCACTATAAGGCTCAGTTCTCCCGAAGTTATTCTTTACTTCCCCACTTAAATCTCGGGACGAGATTTCTTGTAGTGGAGGAGATTTGTAACACCCCGAGAATCATGCTACAGTAATCACCTTTAAATGATGCCTTGTCATCATTGTTACTATTGCTAATCTCACTTTGATTCTATTCCAGTCCAAATCTCATTTTCAAATTTATGTCAAAAATTCAAATTTCTCAAACATGAAAACAAAATTGTTCATCATGTGCCAAATATTCCACAACTAATATTGGTGGTGAACCAACATTTTTGCAAAGGGTTTGAGTGGCCTAAACTACTTAAAACAGTGACCTAAGCAATAAATTAAATGCCCTTTTTAATTTATAAAATTGGCAACTATTCCAAAAGCCTCCCAACCTTTTTGTGGCAGTGCACTTTAATTCTTTGAAATTGTATTAGCCAGTGGCACAATTTTGCAAAGTCATTATTGGCTAAAAAGAAAATGCAAAAGCTGCTAAAAAAGAGAGGAAAACTAAAAGAAAAGGACAAGGGAGAGAGAGAGAGAGAGCAACCCCCTGGCCCAATGGGGCCACTCGGCCCAGCTGGCCTCCCGAACTAGGCCGGCCCACCTCTCCCTGCTTCCCCCATAACCCCCACTACCCAATCATAAACCCTATGCCCACTCCCCCGATTCCCCACTTCCCCTCCCTCACCCGATCTTGTCTGGATCTGGATCGGGGCAGATGCCCCGGCCCCGACGAACGCCGCTACCGCCCAAAGAACCCTCCGTCGCCGGACGCCTCACCTTCCTCCACTCCTTCCCCTCTCTCTACTGGATCCGGGCGATCCACGTCGCCCCTGACCTTGCCTCCCCGACAACCGCCACGACGACCCTCGCCTCTGCCCCGACGGCAACCGGTGCCCCCGTCGCTCGACGCTGTTCGCCGTCGTCTCCTCACCCTCGCGCCGGACTGCCCCGTCCCCGCCTTTCCATCGTCGGCCGACCCCAAGCCTCGCCGCCCCCGCTTCCCTCCATCGCTGGTGAGGCCCTCGGCCTCGGCCTCCCCCTTTTCCTCCCGTCGTCGCGCACGGTACCGCCCCCGCACCGTCCGTCCACGCACGCC
>NC_057812.1:296255422-296387839 GCF_018294505.1 Triticum aestivum
CCTCGCGGCTTCGGCCGGCCGCGTCATGGCCGCCGGCGCGCGTCCTCCCGGGCACCCGAGTGCTCCCCGCCCCTGGTGGCCTCGGGCACGCACACCCGCACCCGTGCGCCCGCACCCGTCGCCCGCTAAGCCACTAGGGTCTATGACGAACGGGGCCCACGCCCAAAATGGTTTTATAAAAATATATATTAAAAAATAGTTTAATTAATTAATTAATTAATTAGGTTAATTAATCATGTTTCATTGATCTAACTAACTAGTTAGTTTAATTAAACCCTAATTAGTTTAAATAGTCAATGACGAATGGGACCCACACGCCAGTTGACCAGTCGACTCCTCTGTTGACTGCTGACGTCATGCTGATGTCATGCTGATGCCAGCATGAACTGTTCTGGATAATGTTGATTAAATTAATTAAATAAATCCTAAAAATGATTTAAATATTTTAATTTTAATATAAAATAAACCGTAGCTCGGATGGAAAAACTTTGTACATGAAAGTTGCTCAGAACGACGAGACGAATCCGGATACGCAGCCCGTTTGTCCGCCACGCATCCCTAGCATAGCGAACACGCAACTTTCCCCCTCCGGTTCATCTGTCCGAAAACGTGAAACACCGCAGATACTTTGCCGGATGTTTCCCCCCTTCGCCGGTATCACTTCCTACCGCGTTAGGTCACACCTGTCACATCTTATTGCCATGTTATGCTTTGTGGTTCTATGTTTGCTTTATATTTACTGTTTCTCCCCCCTCTTCCCTCTGGTAGACCCCGAGACTGATGTTGCCCTTGTGATCGACTACGTCGACTACGACCCCCCTCCTTGCCAGAGCAACCAGGCAAGCAACCCCCCCTTGAGCATTCCGATATCGCCCATTTCTTTCCCTCTCATGCTTGCATTAGAACTGCTACTGCTTTCTGTATGATCCTACTCTGATGCATAGCCTATTGTTGTTACCTGCTTTCATACCTTACCTACTTATCCTAAACTGCTTAGTATAGGATGGTTAGTGATCCATCAGTGACCCCCACCTTGTCCCAGTTGCCCCGCTTTATGTTCGATGACTCGATCAACGTGATCGACGTCTAGGCCCCGACACCGCACATCACCCCCTAGTTGTACGACTCTGTAGAGTTACCATCGAGTGCCGAGGGTGGAACCTCTTACATCACTCCTGATGAGATCTCCATAGTGTAGCTTTATGGTCGAGGTCATCGAGGGTGATTTCCTCCTTAACCACTTCCGTTACGGCTCTGTCGTGCAACCCATCAAACGTGAACCTCGAGGGTGGATCCTCTTACATTCACCTTGATGACAACATCGAGTGGAATTCTCTGGGGGTGATTTCTCGGGTTTTCCCCTTGGTGTTAGACACACAGTTACTATGACTTTGCACTAAACCATGTTACTAAAGATGGGTCGACCCTGAGTGGTACCCGCGCGAGCTTAATTGCGGGTGATGTGGAGTCGGGTTGACCTGGAAGGTGCCCGCAAGATACTTATGAGGCGTGGCCGGGCATTCTTAGCCCTTGCCGCAAGTACCCGAGACGGGGCGACGGGGTCACATCGATCGTGAGTCTCTACTCGTTACCGCGCGTTCCTAATCCACTATGATTTGGATATTTGATCCGAGGGGCCTTTGGCCCGATAGCACTAACCATCACGTGGGCATAGTATGGGCGTTCTGTGTCGTATACATCAGCCGAAGCTTAATAGACGTCAGCGACTGAGCGGCGCGCGCCGGTTTGGACTAGAAAGCACCTACCTTGTTGAAGGATGTAGCTAGGTCTGCTCACCGACCGCGTTCGCAACGTGCAGGATTTCCCAGGGAGATGGCCCATGACCCCTGGGGGCATAGGTTTAGTCCGGCGTGCTGGCCTCTCTATTAAGCCTAGGTCGGGTTGCGGCATATTGTTTGGCCGAGGCCGGGCATGACCCAGGAAAGTGTGTCCGGCTGGAGTTAATCGAGCGTGGTGGGTAAGTTGGTGCACCCCTGCAGGGAAGAAAACATCTATCGATAGCCTGTCCTACGATAACGGACACTTGGAGTTGTATCCCGATCGATACAACTAGAACTGGATACTTGTGATGAGAACTGGATGGTGATGAGTTTTGGAATGTGTTGACTCTTGGATAGCATGGCTCTGGGATTGCTTTCTTGCAGGGAGTCGAGAAAGGATCTCTGGCCGAGGTTGATAACATTACTGCTACTTTACTTTATGCTACTCTAGTCCCTCCTGTTGCTGCAAGATGGTGGTTTCCAGAAGATGCTAGTCTTCGATAGGCTAGGCTTTCCCCTTCCCTTCTGGCATTCTGCAGTTTAGTCCACAAATACAGCCCATCTCCTTTGATACAGATGCATACTTGGTTTAGATTTGATGTAAGTCTTGCGAGTACTTTGGATGAGTACTCATGGTTGCTTTGCTACCTCTTTTTCCCCTATACCCGGTTGTTGTGACCAGATGACGGATCCCAGGAGCCAGACAACGCAACTGAAGACTACTACTACCCGGAGGATGCCTATTACTACGTGAAGACATGGACGACTAGGAGTAGTTAGGAGGCTCCTAGGCAGGAGGCCTTGCCTTTTCGATCGTTGTTGCTTTTGTGCTAGCCTTCTGGAGGCACACATGTCTAACTTATGTCTGTACTTAGATATTGTTGCTTCCGCTGACTCTTGTGTATCCGAGCTTATGTATTCGAGCCCTTGAGGCCCCTGGCTTGTAATATAAAGCTTGTATTATTTTAATTTGTGTCTAGAGTTGTGTTGTGATATCTTCCCGTGAGTCCTTGATCTTGATCGTACACATTTGCGTGTATGATTAGTGTATGATTGAATCAAGGGCATCACACAACATGGGTATTCTGATCCCGCTATTGGTTATTGGCCGGAGAGATGTCTCGGTCATGTCTACATGGTTCCCGAACCCGTAGGGTCTACACACTTAAGGTTCGGTGACACTAGAGTTGTTATGGGAAATTGTATGTGGTTACCGAAGGTTGTTCAGAGTCCCGGATGAGATCCCGGACGTAATGAGGAGTTCCGGAATGGTCCGAAGGTGAAGATTTATATATGGGAAGTCCAGTTTTAATCGCCGAAATGGTTTCGGGGGTTATCGGTATTGTACCGGGACCACCGAAAGGTGTCTCGGGGTCCATCGGGTGGGGCCACCTGCCCCGGAGGACTTAATGGCTGAATATGGGAGGGAACCAGCCCCCTAGTGGTCTGGTGCGCCCCCCAAGGGCCCAAGGCGCCTAGGGTTGGAAACCCTAGGGGGAGGGGGGCCTCCCACCTGCTTGGGGGGCAAGTTTCCCGTTCCTGCCCCCCCTCTAGATGCATCTAGGGGGCCGGCCCCCTCTTCCCTTCTTCCTATAAATAGTAGGAGGGTGGGAGGGCAGCCATACCCCTTCCCCTGGCGCAGCCCTCCCTCCTCCTACACCTCCTCCTTCGTAGTGCTTGGTGAAGCCCTGCCGGAGAAATGCAAGCTCCACCACTATGCCTTCGTGCTGCCGGAGTTCTCCCTCAACTTCTCCTCTCCCCTTGCTGGATTAAGAAGGAGGAGACATCCCCGGGCTGTACATGTGTTGAACACAGAGGTGCCGTCTTTTCGGCACTTGGATCGGATCTCTGTGATTTGAATCGCCGCGAGTACGACTCCATCAACCGTGTTCTTTGCAATGCTTCCGCTCAGCGATCTTCAAGGATATGAAGATGCACTCCCTCCCTCTCATTGCTAGCATCTCCTAGATTGATCTTGGTGACACATAGGAAAAGTTTGAATAATTACTACGTTCCCCAACAATGGCATCATGAGCTAGGTCTATGCGTAGATTCTATGCACGAGTAGAACACAAAGTAGTTGTGGGTGATGATTTGGTCAATTTGCTTACTGTTACTAGTATTATCTTGATTCAGCGCATTGTGGGATAAAACGACCCGGACCAACCTTACACGTATGCTTACGTGAGACATGTTCCACCGACTGACATGCACTTGATGCATAAGGTGGCTAGCGGGTGTCAGTCTCTCCCACTTTAGTCGGATCGGATTCGATGAAGAGGGTCCTTATGAAGGGTAAATAGCAATTGGCATATCACCGTTGTGGATTTTGCGTAGGTAAGAAACGTTCTTGCTAGAAACCCATAGCAGCCACATAAAACATGCAACAACAATTAGAGGACGTCTAAATTATTTTTGCAGGGTATGCTATGTGATGTGATGTGGCCAAAAGGATGTGATGAATGATATATGTGGTGTATGAGATTGATCATGTTCATGTAATAGGAATCACGACTTGCATGTCGATGAGTATGATAACCGGGAGGAGCCATAGGAGTTGTCTTAATTTATTGTATGACCTGCGAGTCAATGTAAACGTCGTGTAATTACTTTACTTTATTGCTAACCGTTAGCCATAGTAGTAGAAGTAATAGTTGGCGAGACAACTTCATGAAGACACGATGATGGAGATCATGGTGTCATGCCGGTGACGAAGGTGATCATGCCGCGCCTCGAAGATGGAGATCAAAGGCGCAAGATGATATTGGCCATATCATGTCACTTTATGATTTGCATGTGATGTTTGTCATGTTTACATCTTATTTGCTTAGAACGGCGGTAGCATAAATAAGATGACCCCTCACTAAAATTTCAAGAGATGTGTTCCCCCTAATTGTGCACCGTTGCGAAGGTTTGTTGTTTAGAAGCACCACGTGATGATCGGGTGTGGTAGATTCTAACGTTCGCATACAACGGGCGTAAGCCAGATTTACACATATGAAACACTTAGGTTGACTTGACGAGCCTAGCATGTATAGACATGGCCTCGAAACACGAGAGACCGAAAGGTCGAACATGAGTCGTATGGTAGATGTGATCAACATTGAGATGTTCACCGTTGATGACTAGTCCGTCTCACGTGATAATCGGACACGACCTAGTCGATTCAGATTATGTATCACTTAGATGACTAGAGGGATGTCTATCTGAGTGGGAGTTCATTAAATAATTTGATTAGATGAACTTAATTATCATGAACTTAGTCCAAAAATATCTTTACAATATGTCTTGTAGATCAAATGGCCCACGCTAATGTTGCCCTCAACTTCAATGCGTTCCTAGAGAAAACCAAGCTGAAAGATGATGATAGCAACTATACGGACTGGGTCCGTAACTTGAGGATCATCCTCATAGCTACCAAGAAAGCATATGTCCTTGAAGCACCGCTAGGTGACGCACCCATTTTCCCAGCAACTCAAGACATTATGAACGCTTGGCAGTCGTGTAGTGATGATTACTCCCTGGTTCAGTGTGGCATGCTTTACAGCTTAGAACCGGGGATCCAAAAGCGTTTTGAGCAACACGGAGCATATGAGATGTTCCAAGAGCTGAAAATGGTTTTCCAAGCTCATGCCCGGGTCGAGAGATATGAAGTCTCCGACGAGTTCTATAGTTGTAAGATGGAGGAAAATGGTTCTGTCAGTGAGCATATACTCAAAATGTCTGGATTGCACAACCGCTTGTCTCAGCTGGGAGTTAATCTTCCAGATGACTCAGTCATTGACAGGATCCTCCACTCGCTTCCTCCTAGATACAAGAGCTTTGTGATGAACTACAATATGCAAGTGATGGAGAAGTCCATTTCTGAGTTATATTCAATGCTGAAATCAGCAGAGGTGGAGATAAAAAAGGAACATCAAGTGTTGATGGTGAATAAGACCACTAGTTTTAAGAAAGGCAAGGGTAAGAAGAACTTCAAGAAGGACGGCAAGGGAGTTGCCGCGCCCGGTAAGTCAGTTGCCGAGAAGAAGCCAAAGAATGGACCCAAGCCTGAGACTTAGTGCTTTTATTGCAAGGGAAATGGTCACTGGAAACGGAACTGCCCCAAGTACTTAGCAGATAAGCAGGCCGGCAACGCCAAAGGTATATATGATATACATGTTATTAATGTGTACCTTGCCAGCGCTCGTAGTAGCTCCTGGGTATTTGATACATGTACGGTTGCTCATATTTGTAACTCAAAACATGAGTTGCGGAATAAGCGAAGACTAGCGAAGGACGAGGTGACGATGCGCGTCAGGAATGGTTCCAAGGTCGATGTGATCGCCGTCGGCACGCTACCTCTACATCTACCTTCGGGATTAGTTTTAAACCTCAATAATTGTTATTTAGTGCCAACTTTGAGCATGAACATTGTATCTGGATCTTGTTTAAAGCGAGATGGCTACTCATTTAAATCCGAGAATAATGGTTGTTATATATATATGAGAGATATGTTTTATGGTCATGCCCCACTGGGCAATGGTTTATTTTTATTGAATCTTGAACATGATGTTACACATATTCATAGTGTGAATGCAAAAATATGCAAGGTTGATAACGATAGTCCCACATACTTGTGGCACTACCGCCTTGGTCACATTAGTGTCAAACGCATGAAGAAACTCCATGCAGATGGACTTTTGGAGTCTCTTGATTATGAATCATTTGACCCGTACGAACCATGCCTCATGGGCAAAATGACCAAGACTCCGTTCTCCGGAACAATGGAGCGAGCAACCAACTTGTTGGAAATCATACATACTGGTGTGTGCGGTCCAATGAGCGTTCAGGCTCGCGGTGGCTATCGTTATGTTCTCACCCTCACTGATGACTTAAGTAGATATGGGTATGTCTAATTAATGAAACACAAGTCTGTGACCTTTGAAAAGTTCAAGGAATTTCAGAGCGAGATAGAGAATCAACGTGACAGGAAAATAAAGTTCTTACGATCATATCGTGGAGGAGAATACTTGAGTCACGAGTTTGGCACACACTTAAGGAAATGCGGAATTGTTTCACAACTCACGCCGCCTGGAACACCTTAGCGTAATGGTGTGTTCGAACATCGTAATCGCACTCTATTGTATATGGTGCGATCTATGATATCTCTTACCGATCTACCACTATCATTTTGGGGTTATGCTTTAGAGACTGCCGCATTCACTTTAAATAGGGCTCCGTCGAAATCCGTCGAGATGACACCGTATGAATTATGGTTTGGGAAGAAACCTAAGCTGTCGTTTCTAAAAGTTTGGGGATGCGATTCTTATGTCAAGAAACTTCAACCTGAAAAGTTCGAACCCAAATCGGAAAAATGCGTCTTCATAGGATACCCTAAGGAAAATTGTGTATACCTTCTACCTCAGATCTGAAGGCAAGATCTTTGGTGCCAAGAATGGATCCTTTCTAGAGAAAGAGTTTCTCTCGAAAGAAGTAAGTGGGAGGAAAGTAGAACTTGATGAGGTACTCCCTCTTGAACCGGAGAGTAGCGCAGCTCAGGAAGATGTTTCTGTGGTGCCTGCACCGACTAGAGAGGAAGTTAATGATGATGATCATGAAACTTCGGATCAAGTTGCTACTGAACTTCGTAGGTCCACAAGGACACGTTCCGCACCAGAGTGGTGCGGCAACCCTATCCTGGAAATCATGTTGTTAGATAACGATGAACCTTCTATTGGAGATATGCCCTAGAGGCAATCATGTATGATGATATTTCTTATGTGTTTATGAATAAAGATAGTCTTTGGACATTATCAATGATGTGTATCAGCAAGTACGTGACTTGTTTATGGGACTATGCATTGTATGATGACTGGCCTAAAAGGTCCCTAGTCGAAAGGGCTGTGTGGACGCGCAGCCGACTAGACTAGCATATGACACGGTCGATGGCTTGGTCTCACTAGCCATGGAGCATTGGATGCTAACCGGATAATATGGACTCGGAAGGATCTAGTCGGATTCGACGTAGTCAGATCCGAGTTGAGATAAAGGTCCGAGTCGGACAGACCTAACTATGAGACGCATCGATATGTCATCTGTGAGTCTCTAGTACAACATACGTTCTATGTCCTAAGACCTGACCTGGCACATGTACTCGGGATGGTGACATACTTGCTTTGGGCCAACCAAACGCTACTCTGTGACTGGGTAGTTACAAAGGTAGGTTTCGGGCTTGTCTAGACCCATGCTGCGAGACATGGTCGAGAAAGATGGAATTTGCCCCTCCGACCAGGAGAGATATACTCTGGGCCCCTTGTGTGATCCGACCAGGATAAGCATGGCCATGCGGCAAGTATTATGAGATAATCTGGTTTATGGTCGGCATTACTAGAATGAGAAAGAGGTCGAGCTAGCACAAGGATGACAGACTCGCCTTGAGCCCGACAACATATATCGTGTGGCAAAAGGGATGGAAGTATGATGTACATGTTCGCCTAACCAGCTTCATAGTCTGCTTGGTGTTCGGCATGCCTTGCTAGGGGCCGCTACCAACCATGCAGTATGGAGGTGATCCGGACTGTGACCAAGCCGGCTTGAACCTAAGGGGTCGCGCGCTTAAGGGAAGGAACCTATGAGGTCAGATCCGAGGACACTGGTCAGATGTGATCTGAGCTGTATTCGGATGGTGGCCGAGTAGACTTATGGGCTTTAGGGTCTGTGCAAGGCCCAAGTGTTGAGCCCACGACGGACGCCTATATAAAGTGGAGGTGCCGCACACTCATGTGGTTGATCGCTTCGGCGCTGTCACTAGGGTTTGCATGTGTTGCGAAAAGACACCTCCACTCGCCGCTGGTTGTGTGATCGGACCTAGCAGTCCGCCGCATGACGTTCCTCCTGCACGCATGGATACCGTTAGAGGCGGTGCACTTGCGCCGCTCTGGCGAACCTGTGCGTGGGAATCGATGACCAGCTATTCGAGGGAGATCATACAAGGAGGAGACGATCCACGCGGACGCGCTGCCCCAACTCTTCTTCCGCTGCACGACACTGCGCGTCTAGTGGTAACGAACTATGATCCATCTCCTGTAGCATGTCCTTGGTTGTTCTGCACATAGGAAATTTTAATTTGCAGTCGACGCACCCTGCCGTAGAACCCAATAGTGGTATCAAAGCCTCTGCTATAGGATTCGGATTCAGATCGTATGCATATTAGATATGTGGAGGCGATAGATGAGATCTGTTGTCGTTGATGAGATTGGTTGTGTGCACGGTTGATGAGATCAACTGCACATGGGGATCAATGTGGCTATGTTTTCTGTTGATCGGAGTCGATGAGGTCATTGTCTGTGTCAAAACCGGCGGATCTCGGGTAGGGGGTCCCGAACTGTGCATCTAGGCTGGATGGTAACAGGAGGCAGGGGACACAATGCTTTACCCAGGTTCAGGCCCTCTTGATGGAGGTAAAACCCTACGTCCTGCTTGATTAATATTGATGATATGGGTAGTACAAGAGTAGATCTACCACGAGATCAGAGAGGCTAAACCCTAGAAGCTAGCCTATGGTATGATTGTATGTTGTCCTATGGACTAAAACCCTCCGGTTTATATAGACACCGGAGAGGGTTAGGGTTACACAAGGTCGGTTACAAAGGAGGAGATATCCATATCCGTATTGCCTAGATTGCCTTCCACGCCAAGTAGAGTCCTATCTGGACACGAGATGAAGTCTTCAATCTTGTATCTTCATAGTCTAGTAGTCCGGCCGAAGGATATAGTCCGGCTGTCCGGAGACCCCCTAATCTAGGACTCCCTCAGTAGCCCCCGAACCAGGCTTCAATGACGACGAGTCCGGCGCGCAGTATTGTCTTCGGCATTGCAAGGCGGGTTCCTCTCCAAATTCCGCGTACCCATTGAAATAGTGTCCGGCCTCTTGTGAATGTTGCGCTCCTTGGCTTCCACGCCCGATAACGACCACTTTCCACGTGTCGAGCGAATGTGAAGAGCCAGGGTGTTTTTACATTTACCCCCCTAGCTGTGTGAATGAGCTGCCTATTAAAAAGACGAGGATTCAGATCCAAATCATACCATACTCCCTTGGTGAGCCTTCATCAGAGCGCATCCGACAGAGATCCATTCCATCATGGCCGGTCGACGCAGCTCCTCCTCTCGCTCCCCTAGCCCCAAGCCTAGAGATTGGGAGAGATGTTCCGTCCCGCACAGCAAATTAGTGATGCTTCAGACCAAGGGATTTCTTCCCCCAGCGTACATGGTCCCGGTTCGAGCCGGGCTCACCACCTATAATGGCGGAGAGCAAGCGGAGAGCCTTCCCAATCCCTCCAGGGGAGAGCGGGTATGCCTTGTCCCTCATTTAGAAAGAGGGCTCGGATTTCCAATTCATCCGTTTCTCCGGGGGCTCTTGGAGTTCTACGGCCTCCAGTTGCACAACCTTACGCCTGCCTCCATATTGCATATCGCGGGATTCGTAGCCCTTTGCGAGCTATTTTTGGGTTGTGAGGCTCATTTCACGCTGTGGAAGAAGCTGTTCTGCCTTGTGCCCCGTTCTCAGAAGGGGTCAATATATCAAGTGGGCGGAGCCGAAGTGTGGCGTATTATGTTGGAAATATGCCCTAGAGGCAATAATAAAAGTGTTATTATTATATTTCTTTGTTCATGTTAATAGTCTTTTATTCATGCTATAACTGTATTATCCGGAAATCGTAATACACGTGTGAATACATAGACCACAATATGTCCCTAGTGAGCCTCTAGTTGACTAGCTCGTTGTGATCAACAGATATTCATGGTTTCCTGGCTATGGACATTGGATGTCGTTGATAACGGGATCACATCATTAGGAGAATGATGTGATGGACAAGACCCAATCCTAAGCATAGCACAAAGGTCGGTTAGTTCGTTTGCTAGAGCTTTTCCAATGTCAAGTATCTCTTCCTTAGACCATGAGATCGTGTAACTCCCGGATACCGTAAGAGTGCTTTGGGTGTACCAAACGTCACAACGTAACTGGGTGACTATAAAGGTGCACTACAGGTATCTCCGAAAGTCTCTGTTGGGTTGACACGGATCGAGACTGGGATTTGTCACTCCGTATGACGGAGAGGTATCTCTGGGCCCACTCGGTAATGCATCATCATAATGAGCTCAAGGTGATCAAGTGTTTGATCACGGGATCATGCATTGCGGTACGAGTAAAGTGACTTGCCGGTAACGAGACTGAACGAGGTATTGGGATACCGACGATCGAGTCTCGGGCATGTAACGTACTGATTGACAAAGGGAATTGCATACGGGGTTTGATCGAATCCTCGACATCGTGGTTCATCCGATGACAACATCGAGGAGCATGTGGGAGCCAACATGGGTATCCAGATCCCGCTGTTGGTTATTGACCTGAGGTCGTCTCGGTCATGTCTGCATGTCTCCCGAACCCGTAGGGTCTACACACTTAAGGTTTCGTGACGCTAGGGTTATCAGGAAGACAAGTATGTGATTACCGAATGTTGTTCGGAGTCCCGGATGAGATCCGGACGTCATGAGGAGTTCCGGAATGGTCCGGAGGTAAAGATTTATATAAGGAAAGTGGTTAAACGGACACCGGAAAGTTTCGGTGGCGTACCGGTATTGTACCGGGGCCACCGGAAGGGTTCCGGGGGTCCACCGGGTGGGGCCACCCCTCCGGGGGGGGGGGCACATGGGCTGTGTGGGAGAGGGAGCTAGCCCCTAGTGGGCTGGGCGCGCCTCCCCACCTAGGCCCATGCGGCTAGGGCAAGGGGAGGGGAAACCCTAAAGGGGGCGCCCCCCTAGCTTGGGGGGCAAGCCTCCCCTCTTTCCCCTCTCCCTTTGGCCGCCGCCCCCCTCTAGGGTTTCCCCTAGAGGGCCGGCCCCCTTGCCCCTCTCCTCCTATATATAGAGGGGTGAGGGGAGGGCTGCAACAACACAAGCCAAGGCGCAGCCCCTCCCCTCCCCAACACCTCTCCTCCTCCGTACGTGCTTGGCGAAGCCCTGTCGGAGTACTGCTGCACCAACAACACCACGCCGTTGTGCTGCCGTTGGAGCTGCCTTCCTCAAACTCTCGTTCCTCCTTGCTGGATCAAGACGGAGGAGACGTCCATCGTCCCGTACGTGTGTTGAACGTGGAGGTGCTGTCCGTTCAACACTTGGTCATCGGTGATCCGAATCACGACGAGTACGACTCCATCATCACCATCCCCTTGAACGCTTCCGCACTCGATCTACAAGTGGTATGTAGATGAAAACTCTTCCCCTTGACTCGTTGCTTAGATGAACTCATAGATGGATCTTGGTGAAACCATAGGAAAATTTTAATTTTCTGCAACATTCTCCAACAGTGGCATCATGAGCTAGGTCTATGCGTAGTTCTCTATTGCACGACTAGAACACAATTTTGTTGTGGGCGTGGATCTTTTCAACTTGCTTGCCGCTACTAGTCTTATCTTGCTTCAGCGACATTGTGGGATGAAGCGGCCCGGACCAACCTTACACGTACGCTTACGTGAGACCGGTTCCACCGACTGACATGCACTAGTTGCATAAGGTGGCTGGCGGGTGTCTGTCTCTCCCACTTTAGTTGGAGCGGATTCGATGAAAAGGGTCTTTATGAAGGGTAAATAGAAGTTGACAAGATCACGTTGTGGTTATTCGTAGGTAAGAAAACGTTCTTGCTAGAACCCAATTGCAGCCACGTAAAAGATGCAACAACAATTAGAGGACGTTTAACTTGTTTTTGCAGCGATTGATCATGTGATGTGATATGGCCAGAAGTTGTGATGAATGATGAATGATATATTGTGATGTATGAGATCATGTTCTTGTAGTAGGAATCACGACTTGCATGTCGATGAGTATGACAACCGGCAGGAGCCATAGGAGTTGTCTTTATTTTATATGACCCGCGTGTCATTGAAGAACGCCATGTAAACTACTTTACTTTATTGCTAAACGCGTTAGTCATAGAAGTAGAAGTAGTCGTTGGCGTGACAACTTCATGAAGACACGATGATGGAGATCATGATGATGGAGATCATGGTGTCATGCCGGTGACAAGATGATCATGGAGCCCCGAAGATGAAGATCAAAGGAGCTATATGATATTGGCCATATCATGTCACTACTTTATATAATTGCATGTGATGTTTATTATGTTTATGCATCTTGTTTACTTAGAACGACGGTAGTAAATAAGATGATCCCTTATAACAATTTCAAGAAAGTGTTCCCCCTAACTGTGCACCGTTGCTAAAGTTCGTCGTTTCGAAGCACCACGTGATGATCGGGTGTGATAGATCCTTACGTTCACATACAACGGGTGTAAGACAGTTTTACACATGCAAAAACACTTAGGGTTAACTTGACGAGCCTAGCATGTACAGACATGGCCTCGGAACACGAAGACCGAAAGGTCGAACACGAGTCGTATGGAAGATACGATCAACATGAGAATGTTCACCGACGATGACTAGTCCGTCTCACGTGATGATCGGACACGGCCTAGTCGACTCGGATCGTGAAACACTTAGATGACTAGAGGGATGTCTAATCTAAGTGGGAGTTCATTCAATAATTTGATTAGATGAACTTAATTATCATGAACTTAGTCTAAAACCTTTTGCAAATATGTCTTGTAGATCAAATGGCCAACGCTCATGTCAACTTGAACTTCAACGCGTTCCTAGAGAAAACCAAGCTGAAAGATGATGGCAGCAACTATACGGACTGGGTCCGGAACCTGAGGATCATCCTCATAGCTGCCAGGAAACAATATGTCCTAGAAGGACCGCTTGGTGACGCTCCCGTCCCAGAGAACCAAGACATTATGAATGCTTGGCAGTCTCGTGCTGATGATTACTCCCTCGTTCAGTGCGGCATGCTTTACAGCTTAGAACCGGGGCTCCAAAAGCGTTTTGAGCATCACGGAGCATATGAGATGTTCGAAGAGATGAAACTAGTTTTCCAAGCTCACGCCCGGGTCGAGAGATATGACATCTCCGACAAGTTCTATAGTTGTAAGATGGAGGAAAATAGTTCTGTCAGTGAGCACATACTCAAGATGTCTGGGTTGTACAACCGTATGACCCAGCTGAATATTAACCTCCCTGATGAGGCAGTCATTGACAGAATCCTTCAGTCGCTCCCACCAAGCTACAAGAGCTTTGTGATGAACTACAATATGCAGGGGATGGTAAAGACCATTCCTGAAGTATTTTCTATGCTGAAGTCAGCAGAGGTTGAAATCAAGAAAGAACATCAAGTGTTGATGGTCAATAAGACCACTAAGTTCAAGAAGGGCAAGGGTAAGAAGAACTTCAAGAAGGACGGCAAGGAGGTTGCCGCGCCCGGTAAGCCAGTTGCCGGGAAGAAGTCAAAGAATGGACCCAAGCCTGAGACTGAGTGCTTTTATTGCAAGGGGAAGGGTCACTGGAAGCGGAACTGCCCCAAATACTTAGCGGATAAGAAGGCCGGCAACACTAAAGGTATATTCGATATACATGTAATTGATGTGTACCTTACCAGTACTCGTAGTAACTCCTGGGCATTTGATACCGGTGCCGTTGCTCATATTTGTAACTCACAGCAGGGGCTGCGGAATAAGCGGAGACTGGCAAAGGACGAGGTGACGATGCGCGCCGGGAATGGTTCCAGAGTCGATGTGATCGCCGTCGGCACGCTACCTCTACGTTTACCCACGAGATTAGTTTTGAACCTTAATAATTGTTATTTAGTACCAAGTTTGAGCATGAACATTGTATCTGGATCTCGTTTAATACGAGATGGCTACTCATTTAAGTCTGAGAATAATGGTTGTTCGATTTATATGAGAGATATGTTTTATGGTCATGCTCCGATGGTCAATGGTTTATTCTTAATGAATCTCGAGCGTAATACTACACATATTCATAGCGTGAATACCAAAAGATGTAAAGTTGATAACGATAGTCCCACATACTTGTGGCACTGCCGCCTTGGTCACATTGGTGTCAAGCGCATGAAGAAGCTCCATGCTGATGGACTTTTAGAGTCTCTCGATTATGAATCATTTGACACATGCGAACCATGCCTCATGGGCAAGATGACCAAGACTCCGTTCTCCGGAACAATGGAGGGAGCAACCAACTTGTTGGAAATCATACATACCGATGTGTGCGGTCCAATGAGTGTTGAAGCTCGTGGAGGATATCGTTATGTTCTCACTCTCACTGATGACTTGAGTAGATATGGGTATGTCTACTTAATGAAACACAAGTCTGAGACCTTTGAAAAGTTCAAGGAATTTCAGAATGAGGTAGAGAATCAACGTGACCGAAAGATAAAATTCCTACGATCAGATCGTGGAGGAGAATACTTAAGTCACGAATTTGGTACACACTTAAGGAAATGTGGAATCGTTTCACAACTCACGCCGTCTGGAACACCTCAGCGTAACGGTGTGTCCGAACATCGTAATCGCACTCTATTAGATATGGTGCGGTCTATGATGTCTCTTACCGATTTACCACTATCATTTTGGGGATACGCTCTAGAGACAGCTACATTCACTTTAAATAGGGCACCGTCTAAATCCGTTGAGACGACACCGTATGAATTATGGTTTGGGAAGAAACCTAAGCTGTCGTTTCTAAAAGTTTGGGGATGCGATGCTTATGTCAAGAAACTTCAACCTGAAAAGCTCGAACCCAAGTCAGAAAAATGCGTCTTCATAGGATACCCTAAGGAAACCATTGGGTATACCTTCTACTTAAGATCCGAGGGCAAGATCTTTGTTGCCAAGAACGGATCCTTTCTGGAAAAAGAGTTTCTCTCGAAAGAAGTAAGTGGGAGGAAAGTAGAACTCGATGAAGTACTACCTCTTGAACCGGAAAGTAGTGCAGCCCAGGAAAATGTTCCTGTGATGCCTACACCAACTGAAGAGGAAAATAATGATGATGATCAAGGTACTTCAGATCAAGTTGCTACTGAACTTCGTAGGTCCACAAGGACACGTTCCGCACCAGAGTGGTACGGCAACCCTGTCCTGGAAATCATGTTGTTAGACAACGGTGAACCTTCGAACTATGAAGAAGCGATGGCGGGCCCAAATTCCAACAAATGGCTAGAAGCCATGAAATCCGAGATAGAATCCATGTATGAAAACAAAGTATGGACTTTGACTGACTTGCCCGATGATCGGCGAGCGATAGAAAACAAATGGATCTTTAAGAAGAAGACGGACGCGGATGGTAATGTCACCATCTATAAAGCTCGACTTGTCGCTAAGGGTTATCGGCAAGTTCAAGGGATTGACTACGATGAGACTTTCTCTCCCGTAGCGAAGCTTAGGTCCGTCCGAATCATGTTAGCAATTGCCGCATACTATGATTATGAGATATGGCAGATGGACGTCAAAACGGCATTCCTTAACGGGCATCTTAAGGAAGAACTGTATATGATGCAGCCGGAAGGTTTTGTCGATCCTAAGAACGCTAACAAAGTATGCAAGCTCCAGCGATCCATTTATGGGCTGGTGCAAGCATCTCGGAGTTGGAACATTCGCTTTGATGAGATGATCAAAGCGTTTGGGTTTATGCAGACTTATGGAGAAGCCTGCGTTTACAAGAAAGTGAGTGGGAGCTAGCATTTCTCATATTATATGTAGATGGCATACTTTTGATGGGAAATGATATAGAATTCTTGGACAGCATTAAGGCCTACTTGAATAAGTGTTTTTCAATGAAGGACCTTGGAGAAGCTGCTTATATATTAGGCATCAAGATCTACAGAAATAGATCGAGACGCCTCATAGGTCTTTCACAAAGCACATACCTTGATAAGATTTTGAAGAAGTTCAAAATGGATCAGTCCAAGAAAGGGTTCTTGCCTGTATTGCAAGGTGTGAGATTGAGCTCGGCTCAATGCCCGACCACGGCAAAAGATATAGAAGAGATGAGTGTCATCCCCTATGCTTCAGCCATAGGATCTATTATGTATGCCATGCTGTGTATCAGACCTGATGTAAACCTTGCCGTAAGTTTGGTAGGAAGGTACCAAAGTAATCCCGGCAAGGAACACTGGACAGCGGTCAAGAATATCCTGAAGCACCTGAAAAGGACAAAGGACATGTTTCTCGTTTATGGAGGTGACGAAGAGCTCGTCGTAAAGGGTTACATCGACGCTAGCTTCGACACAGATCTGGATGACTCTAAGTCACAAACCGGATACGTGTATATGTTGAATGGTGGAGCAGTAAGCTGGTGCAGCTGCAAGCAGAGCGTGGTGGCGGGATCTACATGTGAAGCAGAGTACATGGCAGCCTCGGAGGCAGCACATGAAGCTATTTGGGTGAAGGAGTTCATCACCGACCTAGGAGTCATACCCAATGTGTCGGGGCCGATCAAACTCTTCTGTGACAACACTGGAGCTATTGCCCTTGCCAAGGAGCCCAGGTTTCACAAGAAGACCAGGCACATCAAGCGTCATTTCAACTCCATCCGTGAAAATGTTCAAGATGGAGACATAGAAATTTGCAAAGTACATACGGATCTAAATGTCGCAGATCCGTTGACTAAACCTCTCTCGCGAGCAAAACATGATCAGCACCAGAACTCTATGGGTGTTCGATTCATCACAATGTAACTAGATTATTGACTCTAGTGCAAGTGGGAGACTGTTGGAAATATGCCCTAGAGGCAATAATAAAAGTGTTATTATTATATTTCTTTGTTCATGATAATAGTCTTTTATTCATGCTATAACTGTATTATCCAGAAATCGTAATACACGTGTGAATACATAGACCACAATATGTCCCTAGTGAGCCTCTAGTTGACTAGCTTGTTGTGATCAACAGATAGTCATGGTTTCCTGGCTATGGACATTGGATGTCGTTGATAACGGGATCACATCATTAGGAGAATGATGTGATGGACAAGACCCAATCCTAAGCATAGCACAAAGGTTGGTTAGTTTGTTTGCTGGAGCTTTTCCAATGTCAAGTATCTCTTCCTTAGACCATGAGATCGTGTAACTCCCGGATACCGTAAGAGTGCTTTGGGTGTACCGAACGTCACAACGTAACTGGGTGACTATAAAGGTGCACTACAGGTATCTCCGAAAGTCTTTGTTGGGTTGACACGGATCGAGACTGGGATTTGTCACTCCGTATGACGGAGAGGTATCTCTGGGCCCACTCGGTAATGCATCATCATAATGAGCTCAAGGTGATCAAGTGTTTGATCACGGGATCATGCATTGCGGTACGAGTAAAGTGACTTGCCGGTGACGAGACTGAACGAGGTATTGGGATACCGACGATCGAGTCTCGGGCATGTAACGTACCGATTGACAAAGGGAATTGCATACGGGGTTTGATCGAATCCTCGACCTCGTGGTTCATCTGATGAAAACATCGAGGAGCATGTGGGAGCCAACATGGGTATCCAGATCCCGCTGTTGGTTATTGACCTGAGGTCGTCTCGGTCATGTCTGCATGTCTCCCGAACCCGTAGGGTCTACACACTTAAGGTTCGGTGACGCTAGGGTTATCAGGAAGACAAGTATGTGATTACCGAATGTTGTTCGGAGTCCCGGATGAGATCCCGGACGTCACGAGGAGTTACGGAATGGTCCGGAGGTAAAGATTTATATAAGGAAAGTGGTTAAACGGACACCGGAAAGTTTCGGTGGCGTACTGGTATTGTACCGGGGCCACCGGAAGGGTTCCGGGGGTCCACCGGGTGGGGCCACCCCTCCCGGGGGGCCACATGGGCTGTGTGGGAGAGGGAGCCAGCCCCTAGTGGGCTGGGCGCGCCTCCCCACCTAGGACCTTGCGGCTAGGGCAAGGGGAGGGGAAACCCTAAAGGGGGCGCCCCCCTAGCTTGGGGGGCAAGCCTCCCCTCTTTCCCCTCTCCCTTTGGCCGCCGCCCCCCTCTAGGGTTTCCCCTAGAGGGCCGGCCCCCTTGCCCCTCTCCTCCTATATATAGAGGGGTGAGGGGAGGGCTGCAACAACACAAGCCAAGGCGCAGCCCCTCCCCTCCCCAACACCTCTCCTCCTCTGTACGTGCTTGGCGAAGCCCTGTCAGAGTACTGCTGCACCAACAACACCATGCCGTCGTGCTGCCGTTGGAGCTGCCTTCCTCAACCTCTCGTTCCTCCTTGCTGGATCAAGACAGAGGAGACGTCCATCGTCCCGTACGTGTGTTGAACGCGGAGGTGCTGTCCGTTCAGCACTTGGTCATCGGTGATCCGAATCACGACGAGTACGACTCCATCATCACCATCCCCTTGAACGCTTCCGCACTCGATCTACAAGTGGTATGTAGATGAAAACTCTTCCCCTTGACTCGTTGCTTAGATGAACTCATAGATGGATCTTGGTGAAACCGTAGGAAAATTTTAATTTTCTGCAACATTCTCCAACATATTAATGGGACCGGATATCTGTCCGGAACCCCAAAGAAGATGTCCGAAGACTGGCCTTTAGAATGGTTTTATATAGAAGGCATCCCCTCCCGGATCCTATTCGAATCGGCCTCCCTGAGTTCGACAATGCTCCTTTGAAGAAGTGCCGGAGCTGGCGTCCATGGAGCTCCCTAGAGGAAGATGACAGGGACGTTCTTTACCTGATGAGCCGGATAAGTTTGTTAGCTCGATCCGGATTGACCATGATCGAAGTCATGGCCACATGTATTATGCGGGGGGTGCAGCCGCTTCAGTATAGAGGCCACCCCATGTGGGATTTCAACGGGGAGGATGACGCCACCCGCTACGGCCGTAAAGGGCCGGGATCGGTTGCTGATCTAATAAAGATCTTATCCACTTTGTACAAGGGGGAAGAGGAGGAATTCCTCCGTGTCAACCCGCAGGGCGGATTTTCTATGTACAATCCTCCGAGCTGGGTAAGCGGAGACTTTTTCTCGCCCATCCGTTTCATATTCCCATAGTTAAGTATTCAGCCTAGCGATTTCAACGCAGGAGCTGCACCAGGCTGTAAAGGAGATAAAAAACCCCCCTCCACAGCCCGAGGACCCGAAACGGTCCCTTGACCCGGCCTCCCAGGAGGATCCGGACATATCTGTGGAGCTGATCGATGGGGTATTTTACCAATTGAGCAATGACAACGCCTTGGTGGCCATTACGGCCGATTACCCTGGGCTACTTCCAGCCTCACAGGTAACTGAGACCGAAGTCCCAGTACTTTGAAAAGGGATCCGTCCCTGCGTGTTTTTGATTACCGTATAACAACCGTGTTTTGCAGGGGAGGTCCTCGAGGCGGAAGGCCGAGCCTGCGGCGACTAGCCAACAAGGGGCCGTGAGGCCAGGCAGGCTGAAAAGACACGCAGTCCGGATTGAGATACCGGGGCAACGGTACGGCACGCCGTCTTGATTCCAAGACATTATTCTCAGAGGCATACTAACGCCCATGCCTTCTTTTTAGGAAAAAGAGCGCTCGCCGGACTATACCCGGAGAGGCTACTAATCGCGCCTCCACCAGCCAGGCTCCAAGGCCGGATTTGGAGGCGGGAACGAATATGAGGCGTGTGCCGGGCGCTCCTCCGACAGAGGATGCGGATAAACTGTCCGCCACCAATTCCGAGGTGGAAAGTGCCATGAACCACAAGCATCGCCGGACTGTTCTTCGTGACACTTGTTTCTCCCAAGAGGCATTGGATGCCTTCAACTCGGGAGATGCGTACCTCTGTGCCACTCAAAATGGTCTAGCCAGAGCCACGGAGCAGTATGTAAAAGACATACGGGTGAGAAAATTTGGTGGTTATATATATTAGTAGCCCCTGAGACTTGAAACAGTTAGAATAACTGATTTAAGGATAATTTGTAATGCAGGTTCTTACAGAAAAGAATACCCAACTGTCCCAGGAGCTGGAAGAGTGCAAAGCCCAACTTCAGGCCGCACCGGCCGTAGCAGGGGAGCCCAAAGAGACCCCCTCTGGTAATATATCCTTCGAATGATAAGTATCATATAGAGTGCGGCGTATATGCACATCTGACGATAAAATTGCAGATGACGCTGGAGTAAATCCGGATAAGCAACAGCTCCTATGCCAGCTGAAGGCCGGTGAGAGCGTGCTTACGAGGGTGAGGCAGGAGAAGAATGATCTCCTACATACCAACACCAAGCTGGGCGTGGAACTAAAAGATGTTCGTGCCCAACTGTCAGACTCTGTTAAGGAGAATCGGCGGCTTCGACGCGGCATATTTAGTGAGTGCTTGAGCGAACTTTGAAAAAGAGTTTGACGAGGAAGTTGGCTGACAGAGTTATGTCTGTAGGTATACTAACAGGTCGTCATGCAGAGGAAATGCCCGGTTCTACGGGTGACCTTCTTCACGAGCTCTCACAACTGCACGAATGAGTTCGGCAGGTGATGCAAGGCATCGCCCATGCCTTGTGGCCATCCGTCTCCATGCCCGAAGGCCTCGGAGAGCTTGCAGAGAAGCTGAAGGGAGCGGCGGCGCTTCCGATTATGGAAGATATCAGCCGGCCATCAGGGCGCCAGGGAAGCCTGGGTAATGGTGAAGACGTAGTACACGAAGGCTGACCCGAACCACATGGCCGAGGTCGGACCTGTGGGGCCCGATGGGAAGGAGATCCCTGTGAGCTTAGTGTACGGCCAAGTAGAATTGGCCGCAAAGTATTCCCAACAGGACTGTAGACTAGACAACCTATTGGATGGTATTGAAGAGGAATTCAACCAGTCAAATTGACTATGTAATTTAAAGTGACATGTATAATGCCTTCTAGCCGGATTGTAGATTGTTTGTCGTGGCGGACCTTTTCGCTTCAACCTCGGGACCCGACGGTCCGGAGTGTATCCGAATACCCTCTCGGTTATGTAAGAACCAGGGCATGCGTGGAGACCAGGCGTAGGGGTCATTAGTGCTTTAACAGACAAGTGCCCAACTAGTTATGTTATAACATGGTTAGTAAGAAACATCTTCCAGGGAGAATAGTTCCGTTAGGGGTTCCTTTCCCTGGGAGGCATGCCCTAAAGTGCATGTCCGAACTGCGAGAAGAGACGTAGAAAAACATCTGGGGGCGCATAAATAAGTAAGTGAAAAATCGTCTTTAGTTCACCGACCGAATATTCCCTTAAGAACGCTAGCTTTCGGCTTCACCCAGTCTGAGGTACACATCTGGCTGACCCGGCAGTAACAATCGCAGAGGTGCTCCCCTTATGCCCTAGCCGAATTAATGGGAACGTAGGGCATAAATACAAGAGCCAGGCAACCCAGCTTGGCCAAAACTTAAGTCATATCGATGCATATAATGGTGAATAAAGGGTACATGTGGAAGGATAACACATGTGTTGGGCATAAAGCCCGTATGAATAAGCTTCTGTTAAAGAAGCCCCCAGGTATGATGACCGCGGATAGCGCGTCAGTTGCGTGCAAACAGGGCACGAATGGGCCCCTAAAGGTTGTGAGAGAAAATAAAAGGAGAAGGAGAAAAATATAAGAAAAATAGTGTATAAAAAATGGACAGAGGAAGGAGACGAACACAGAGTCCGGCGTTAGGCGTAGAATCTTCGAAGTCGGGCTGCGTTCCATGGGTTCGGCTCGAGTCGATTATCCGATGCATCCCGCAGACGGTATGCTCCACCAGTCAGGACTTGGTCAATGATGAAGGGACCTTCCCATTTGGGCTTGAGTTTGTCCTTTTTCTTATCCGGCAGGCGTAGAACTAACTCGCCAATATTGTAAGTTTTGGCCCGTACTTCTCTGCTTTGGTATCTTCGAGCCTGCTGTTGATAGAATGCGGAACGGGCTTTTGCCACATCACGCTCCTCCTCCAAGGCATCCAAACTGTCCTGCCGATCGATCTCGGCTTCTCTTTCTTCGTACATGCACACTCGAGGTGAGTCATGAATAATGTCGCAGGGCAGAACCGCCTCTGTGCCGTATACCATAAAGAATGGTGTGTATCTGGTAGTGCGATTCGGCGTGGTCCGCAGCCTCCAGAGTACGGAGTCGAGCTCCTCTACCCAATGCGTGTTAGATTCCTTGAGGGACCGCACTAATCTGGGTTTGATGCCGCTCATGATAAGACCATTTGCTCGCTCGACCTGACCGTTAGTTTGTGGGTGATAGACTGAAGCATAATCAAGCTTGATGCCCATGTTTTTGCACCAGAGTTTGACCTCGTCAGCCGTAAAGTTCGTGCCGTTATTAGTGATGATGCTGTGGGGGACGCCGTAACGTTGTACGACCCCGGATACGAAGTCTATCACCGGTCCGGATTTGGCCGTCTTAACAGGCTTGGCTTCTATCCATTTGGTGAACTTATCCACCATGACCAGTAAGTATTTTTGCTTGTGGGTTCCTCCTTTAAGGGGTCCAACCATGTCAAGCCCCCAGACCGCGAAGGGCCAGGTGATGGGGATGGTATGGAGGGCGGTGGGTGGCATATGGCTTTGGTTAGCAAAAAGCTGGCAACCAACACATCGTTGGACTAAGTCCTGAGCGTCTGCCCGGGCTGTCGGCCAATAGAAGCCTGTACGGAAGGCCTTGCTTACAAGGGCCCAGGCCGCCGCGTGGTGACCGCCGAGTCCGGCATGAATTTCAGCCAGAAGATTCCGCCCTTCCTCTTCGGAGATGCACCTTTGAAGGACTCCGGTGGTGCTTTTCTTATAAAGCTCTCCCTCATGCACTTTATAGGCTTTAGATCGCCGCACTATGCAGCATGCCTCGTTTTGGTCCGTGGGAAGTTCCTGCTTAGTTAGGTAGGCTAGGAATGGTTCTGTCCACGGGGCGATGACTGCCATTATTACGTGGGCTGAAGATGTTATTTCGTTGGCAAAGCCTCCAATTATGTCAGAATATTCGGTGTCGGGCAGTGCGGTTGGGTCCGGGCTGTTATTTCCGGGTTCCCCTTCCCATACTATGGATGGCTTGAACAACCTCTCCAAGAAGATGTTTGGGGGGACGACATCGCATTTTGCGTGATGCGTGCCAGGGTGTCTGCTGCCTGGTTGTTTTCCCGGGCTATATGGTGAAATTCAAGCCCCTCGAACCGAGCTGACATTTTTAGGACGACATTGCGATAAGCTACCATTTTCGGATCCTTGGCATCAAAGTCTCCATTTATTTGGGATATCGCGAGGTTCGAATCCCTGCGCACCTCTAGGCGTTGAATGCCCATGAATACTGCCATCCGGAGACCATGTAGAAGGGCCTCATATTCGGCTGCGTTGTTGGAGTCCGTATACATTATCTGGAGTACGTATTGAACTGTATCTCCTGTTGGGGACGTCAAAACAACGCCAGCCCCCAGACCAGCCAACATTTTGGAGCCGTCGAAGTGCATGATCCAATTTGAATATGTGCCGTACTCTTTAGGGAGTTCGGCTTCCGTCCACTCAGCGACGAAGTCGGCCAAAACTTGCGACTTAATAGCTCGCTGTGGCTTGTAAGTTATGTCGAACGGGAGGAGCTCAATGGCCCATTTGGCAATCCGGCCCGTCGCGTCGCGGTTGTTTTTAATATCGTTAAGTGGTACCGAGGCTACCATTATTGAACACTCTTGAAAGTAGTGTCGTAGCTTCCGGGATGCCATAAATACCGCGTACGCTATCTTTTGATAATGCGGGTACCGTGACTTGCACGGAGTAAGGATAGTGGACACATAGTAAACCGACTTTTGAAGGGGGAATTTGTGTCCGTCCGTTTCTCGTTCGACGACGAGCACTGTGCTTACTACTTGATGAGTTGCCGCAATGTATAATAGCATTGGTTCGCCGATGTTTGGCGCGGCCAGGACTGGGTTTGTTGCCAATATGGCTTTTATTTCGTCAAGTCCGGCCGTGGCGGCATCCGTCCACTCGAAGTGTTCAGTGCGCCGGAGGAGGCGATAAAGGGGTAATGCCTTTTCTCCCAAGCAGGAGATGAAGCGGCTTAGAGCCGCCACACATCCGGTCAATTTTTGTATTTGCTTGAGGTCCTTTGGGATGTCCAATTGTGACAGAGCTTGGATCTTGGCTGGATTTGCTTCAATTCCTCTACCGGATACAATGAAGCCCAAGAGCTTTCCGGCTGGTACGCCGAAAACACATTTTTCCGGGTTGAGCTTGATGTCGTATGTTCGGAGGTTATTGAATGTGAGCCTCAAGTCGTCTACTAGAGATTCGACATGCTTTGTTTTGACGACCACGTCATCTATGTATGCCTCCACTGTTTTGCCGATCTGGTTTGCTAGACATGTCTGAATCATGCGCTGATATGTTGCGCCGGCGTTTTTGAGCCCGAAGGGCATTGTGTTGAAGCAGAATGGGCCATACGGTGTGATGAATGCCGTTGCGGCTTGGTGTGGCTCTGCCATTTTAATTTGATGGTAGCTGGAGTATGCGTCGAGGAAACACAATGAATTGTGTCCTGCGGCAGCATCGATGATTTGATCGATGCGGGGGAGGGGGAAGGGATCCTTTGGGCAGGCCTTGTTAAGGTCCTTAAAATCGACGCACAAGCGCCAGGATTTGTCCTTCTTTGGTACCATCACCAGGTTTGCTAGCCAGTCCAGATGTTTTATGTCTCTGACGAATCCGGCCTCCAATAGCTTGGCTAGTTCCTCTCCCATGGCTTGTCTCTTAGGTTTGGAGAAACGCCGAAGAGCCTGCTTGACTGGCTTGAATCCTTTTAGGATATTTAGGCTGTGCTCGGCCAGCCTACGTGGGATTCCTGGCATGTCTGAGGGTGCCAGGAAAAAATGTCCCAGTTCTCGCGTAGGAACTCTCGTAGTGCGGCGTCGACATCAGGGTTTAATTGTGCCCTGATGGAAGCTGTTTTTGTAGGGTCCGTTGGATGGACTTGGAATTTGACTATTTCGTCCGCCGGTTTAAAGGAGGTGGACTTGGATCTTTTATCGAGTATCACGTCGTCCCTGTTCACCGTGGAGCGCAGCACAGTCAGTTCCTCGGCCGCTAGGGCTTCGGATAGTGCCTCGAGGGCCAGTGTGACTATCTTATTTTTGGCGCGGAGTGCTATGTCCGGATCACTAGCAAGAGTGATGATTCCGTTGGGCCCGGGCATTTTGAGCTTCATGTACCCGTAATGGGGTATGGCTTGGAAGATTGTAAACGCCTCCCGCCCTAACAGAGCGTGGTATCCACTACTGAACGAGGCCACTTGGAACATGACCTCTTCGGACCTATAATTATCCGGCGTGCCGAACACCACATATAGTGTGATTTTTCCTGTACAACACGCTTCCTGACTAGGGATTATTCCTCTAAAGGTTGTGCTGCTTCGCTTGATGTGGTTCCAGTCTATTTCCATTTTTCAAAGGGTTTCCTCATAAATGAGGTTCAATCCGCTGCCACCGTCCATGAGTACCTTGGTGAGTCGAAAGCCGTCCACTATTGTACTGAGGACCAATGCGGCTGGTGCTCGGGCTGTTCGGAATTTAGGTTCGTCACTAGCATTAAAAGTAATAGCCGTGTCACTCCATGGGTTTATTGTTGCCGTGTGGTAGACCTCGGCAAGGCTGTGGAGTGTTCGTTTTCGCATATTATTTGATGCGAAAGTCTCGAAGACTGTTAATACCCTACTGGTATCCCTGGGCTGGTGCTCTGAGGCTTCTGGGGTTAGAAGATCTTCGCCACTTTTGGCCACCTGCCGGAGTATCCAACATGCTCTAAGGCTATGAGTTGGTGTGGCGCCCTCTGCACTGTGAATTTTACAGGGTCCATTGAGCCATCCCTCCAGTACAGTTCCATGCCCTGTAGAGGGTTTTTGCTTTTTGGTGTTTAACCCGGGTGTCTGGCGATAATGCACCCTTTTATTTCGGATTGGGTTTGTATTCAGGGCTGGATTATCCCAAAATTTTATTTTGGTTTTCCAGGCGTTTTCCATCGCACAGTACTTTCGTACTATGGACACCAAGTCGGCAAAGTGTGTAATTTCGTGGCGACTTATGGCATTGAGGATTCCCTTGTCCGTGCAATTATTGCAGAAGAATGAAATTGTGTCTTCCTCGCGGCAGTCCCTTATCATGTTCATGACCAGGAGGAATCTGGCCCAGTAATGGTGTACTGTTTTCTTCAGGCTCTTGACTAATTTGGGATAGATCGCTTATGTTTGGGTGGGTGGGTGGAATTGAATCCGAATCCTCACCCAATCTGAAACTCAGGGGCCAAGGAGTTTCCGAACTCGGAAGTTTGGATTCTTGGATGTTTTCCAATGAATCTAGCCCGCTGCCTGACTCTAGGTTCAGGTCTTGAGTGACGTCCTCCCCTCCGCGGGTATCCGGCTTGGAGGGATCGAGAATCCGGACATAGCTAGTCCTTAAGATAGATGAAGGGTTGCTGCATTGTTCCTCCACCACTGCAACGTGATGGGTGACCTGGGGAGAGTTGATCTCTCTCAGATCGGGTTTAGGCCCAATCTGATCGTAGTCTGTAGCGACTCCCAGGGCGGCGATGCGATCCAAGAGCTCGTTTAGGGAAGAGAGCTCCATTGGATCTAACTGCTCGACGAGTTCCGAGTTGACGTGAAGATTGCTTTCGATGACCCGAGAAGTCATCGTCGGCGCAGCGACCGAACAGGTGGTCATAAGAAAACCACCTAGCCGGAGAGTTTGGCCGACAGCCAAAGCTCCCTTGGCAACAGTGCCATCTTTAAAGACGGGATGAGGCATCCTTCCTGATGGTGACGGCACATCGGAACTCTCAATGAAAGCACCAATGTCGGTGTCAAAACCGGCGGATCTCGGGTAGGGGGTCCCGAACTGTGCGTCTAGGCCGGATGGTAATAGGAGGCAGGGGACACAATGCTTTACCCAGGTTCGGGCCCTCTTGATGGAGTTAAAACCCTACGTCCTGCTTAATTAATATTGATGATATGGGTAGTACAAGAGTAGATCTACCACAAGGTCAGAGAGGCTAAACCCTAGAAGCTAGCCTATGGTATGATTGTATGTTGTCCTACGGACTAAAACCCTCCAGTTTATATAGACACCGGAGAGGGTTAGGGTTACACAAGGTCGGTTACAAAGGAGGAGATATCCATATCCGTATTGCCTAGCTTGCCTTCCACGCCAAGTAGAGTCCTATCTGGACATGATATGAAGTCTTCAATCTTGTATCTTCATAGTCTAGCAGTCTGGCCGAAGGATATAGTCCGGCTGTCCGGAGACCCCCTAATCCAGGACTCCCTCAGTCGTGACACAACCTACCCCTACCGGTCGGTATCCGCCATCGGGGTTAATTGTGAAACGTAAATCCGAATTGGACTCGCGATGATCGATGAGATCGCTCAGATCGAAAAATTCGGCGTGATCAGAGTTCAAATATGATCTGTGATTTCCGAAAATGTCGGACGCTGCCCCTTCGAACCCCACCCGCTAACTAGCTAGCGGGACCGCCGTGCGCGTAGCGCCTTGTATTACGTACCCGACACTCAAACCGGTAGAATGAGATTCTATGCATAACCTTGTTTGCAGGTTTGATGTGAATAGTATGGCTCATGTGTATGTGATGCATGTGTGTAAATTATACATGGCATGCATGTCATGTTTGTCAGCCGGCAGGAGCCAAAGTGTTGTCATTATATTGTATAACGACCTGCATGTCGACTTGTGACTCTATGTAAAATTCATTACTAGTTGTAGTAGTTGGTTAATAGAGATCAGCTTGGTGGCTTGGCGTCCCGATGTGACAAACAAGATGGAGTTCCTAGATGGTCATCGGAGTCGGAGCCGACCTGGAAGAACATCCATGAAGGAGCCATACTATTTCACAATATATGTTTTACTTGTGATTGTTGTGCTTCTTTGTTTCTATGCATGTTTAAATGGTAGAAAGATCCCTCATGAATATCAAGAGAATTGCCATCCCTGATGTTGCACCTTCGCACGTCAAGTACGTCTAGTAGTGGGCTCATAAAATTGGGGTGCTGCTAGGTGTCCTTGAATTGAAGGGTTCGTGTTGGACACGGACATGCACTACATCAGGTTAACTTGACAAGGCTATCAAAACGGTTTTGGGCCTTGTGGCAAAGAAGGTTGGGGGGAGGGGTATGAGATACCTTCCCGATCGACAGGAATCATATAGAGATACGATTAGCAAGGAGTTGCTTACCGGATAGGCATGTTGTCTAGCAGTGATGCTAAAGCTCACTAGTCACATGTGCTAGTCGGATCCTGAATCACTGAGAGTTTGTAGAGGGATGCCAACTTCAGTGGGAGTATTTATATTTAAGGCTTGAATTACTCTACATAAACACATTTCTTAGTGATTGCATATTTTGTGTTGTAGATCAATGGCACCACCTGCTCAACCCAACTTTGCATTGAAATCAATTCTGGAAAAGGATAAACTGAATGGAACAAACTTTACCACCTAGTATAGAAATCTGAGAATTGTTCCCAAGCATGATAAAAAGGAACAAGGTCTAGAGGATCCACTTCCAGAGAAACCTGCCGATAATGCTAGTGCCACAGCCAAGAATGCCTACCAGAAACTCGTTGATGAATCAATGGAGATCAGCTGTTTGATGTTGGCTTGTATGGAGCCTGATTTGCAACAGTATTTCGAAAATGTTGAGGCTTACGATATGATCGAAAGTCTCAAGAGCATGCTTAAGACACGGACTAGGACCGAAAGGTTCAACGTCTGGCGATCCTTGATGGATTGCAAGCTGAAGGAAGGTGATCCACTGAGCCCACATGTGATCAAGATGATCGAATATGTGCAAGCTTTGGATCGTTTGGGCTTCCGGCTCTTGGATGAGCTGGCTACTAATGCAGTTCTGGGTTCTCTTCAACCCAGCTATGGGACGTTCATCTCATATGCATGGCATGGATAATAAGCTCACTGAATTGCATGGGATGCTCAAAGTGGCAGAGAAGGATATTAAGAAAGGAACACATCAAGTGTTGATGGTGTAGAAATCGGCTAAGTTCAAGAAGAGTTGGTCCAAGAAAAAGGCTAAGGCAAAGGGCACGGAGACGGTAACCTCCGTCGCTACGGTGAAGTCTGGACCGGACTCGAAGGCCATTTTCTATCATTGCAAGGAGACCGGTCACTGGAAGAGGAACTGTAGCAAGTGGCTTGTAGAGCATGGCAAGAAGGTCGGAAATGCTTCTTCGGGCAAAGGTACACTTGTTGCATATGTTATAGACATTTACCTTGCTAACATACCTAGTAGCTCTTGGGTATTTGATACCAGATCAGTTGTTCATATTTGCAACTCGATGCAGGGGCTGGTAAGAACTAGGCGTGTGGCACAAGGGGAGATTGACATCAGGGTCGGCAACAAAGCAAGAGTTGCTGCGTTGGGAGTCGGCACGATGTAGCTCCAGCTTCCTTCTGGATTTATTTTGGAATTAAATAATTGTTATTACATTCCTGCACTTAGTCGAAACATTATTTCTGCCTCATGCTTGATGAGTCAGGGTTATGAATTCAATTTAAAAGGACAGTGGTTGTTCGATTTATTTGAATGGGGTGTTCCACGGCTATGCACCCATTGTTGATGGGCTATTTATATTGAATCTAGAACAGGAACCGGTCTATAACGTGAATGTCCAGAGGCATAAGCCTAATGAGATAAATCCGACGTACTTCTGGCATTGCCGGCTTGGACACATTAGTCTGAAACGCATGAAGAAGCTCCATGATGATGGGATCCTAACTTCGTCCGACTTCGGGTCGTTCGAGACATGCTAATCATGCTTGCTCGGCAAGATGACTAAGTATCCTTTTGCAAAGAGTTGCGAGAGGGCATCCGAGCTATTGGAACTAATACACAGTGATGTGTGTGGACCAATGAGCACAACTACCAGAGGTGGCTATCAGTACTTCGTGACTTTTACCAATGACTTGAGTAGATATGGATATATCTATTTGATGAGGCACAAGGCGGAAACTTTTGAAAAGTTCAAAGAGTTTCAAAACGAGGTTGAGAATCAGCTCGACAAGACTATAAAACTTCTACGATCTGATCGTGGAGGTGAGTACATGAGCCAGGAGTTTGATGATCATCTGAAAAGCCGAGGTATAGTACCTTAGCTCACACCTCTGGGTACGCCACAGAGAAACGGCGTATCGGAATGGAGGAATCATACCTTGTTGGACATGGTTCGATCTATGATGAGCAAATTGGATTTACCCTTGTCATTCTGGGTATACGCTCTAGAAACTGCAGCTTTCACACTTAACAGGGTACCATCAAAATCCGTAGATAAGACACCACATGAGATGTGGACCGGGAAGAACCCCAGTTTGTCTTTTCTAAAGATTTGGGGTTGTGAAGCATTTTTCAAGCGACTTATGTCAGACAAGCTTACACCCAAGTCAGACAAATGCATATTCGTGGGATATCCAAGGGAAACCTTGGGATATAGCTTCTACAACCAGGAAGAGAACAAAGTGTTTGTTGCTCGGAATGGGGTTTTCCTTGAGAAAGAGTTTCTCAGTCGGGAGGCCAGTGGGAGGACGGTCCGACTCGAAGAAATTTGAGTACCACCCGGGGATGGCTCGGCGGGTGATGAGATAATACCGGAGTCAGTCAGGGAACCCGTAGTGGAAGCGGCACCGGAACCACGGAGGTCGGAAAGATTGCATAGAGTGCATGATGTATTGTTGCTAGAAAGCGACAAGCCGACCACGTATGCGGAAGCGATGGTGAGCCCGGATTCTGAGGCATGGATAGAGGCCATGAGATTCGAGTTAAAGTCCATGGATGAAAATCAAGTCCGGGACTTGGTTGATCCGCCGCCTGGCGTAAAGGCCATTGACTGCAAATGGGTCTTTAAGAAGAAAACCGATGTGGATGGAAATGTTCAGATCCACAAAGCTCGGCTTGTCGCTAAAGGTTATGGACAAGTTCAAGGAATTGACTACGATGAGACTTACTCGCCGGTAGCGAAGCTGAAGTTGGTAAGGATCGTACTAGCTATAGCTGCATATTTCAATTACGAGATATGGCAGATGGATGTCAAAACGGCTTTCCTTCATGGAAATTTAACCGAGGACGTGTATATGATACAGCCCGAGGGTTTTGTCGATCCGACTAGCACTAGTAAAGTATGCAAGCTCAAGAGATCCATTTATGGGTTGAGGCAAGCATCTTGGAGTTGGGACATTCGTTTTGATGAGGTCGTCACTGGTCTCGGTTTCATCAGAAGCGATGAGGACGCTTGTTTATACAAGCAGTTAAGTGGGAGCTCGATTGTGTTTTTGATCTTGTATGTGGATGACATACTACTGATCGGAAATGATGTTTCAATGCTAAACTCGGTCAAGGAATCATTGAATGGCGAGTTTTCAATGAAGGACCTTGGTGAGGCAATTTACGTTTTAGGCATCAAGATCTATAGAGATAGACCGAGGAGGCTGCTCGGCTTGAGCCAAAGCACGTACATAGATAAAGTGTTGAAGCGGTTCAACATGAGTGAGGCCAAGAAAGGGTTCTTACCTATCTCACATGGTATAAGGCTAAGCGAGACTCCGAGTCATTCGACATCTGATAAGCAAAGCATGATGAGTCGGATTCCTTATGCCTCGACAATTGGGTCCATCATGTATGCCATGACATGTACATGACCTGATCTTGCTTTTGCAATAAGCCTAACAAGTGGATACTAGGCCAACCCAGGTGAGAGTCACTGGGCAGCGGTAAAGACTATTTTGAAGTACCTGAAAATGACTAAAGAGATGTTCCTAGTTTATGGAGGTGAGGAAAAGCTCGTCGTAAGGGGTTATGTCGATGCTAGTTTCCAGACCGACAGAGATGATTTCGATCACAGTCTGGATTCGTGTATGTCATGAACGGAGGAGTAGTGAGCTGGATGAGTTCCAAGCAAGATACGGTGGACGATTGTACCACAGGAGCCAAATACATTGTGGCTTGTGAAGCTGCAAAGGACGGTGTTTGGATCCGGAACTTTCTGGATGATCTTGGTATTCTCCTAGCCTCGGTAAAACCGTTGGACCTTTATTATGATAATTCTGGTGCCATCACACAAGCCAAGGAGCCGAGGGATCACCACAAGACCAGACACATAGATCGGAAATATCACCTGATACAAAAGATCGTAAAGAATGGTGACGTTGAGTTATGCAAAATTCACACGGATGCAAATGTTGGAGATCCGTTGACTAAGCCGCTCCCACAATCCAAGCGTGAGGGGCACGTTAGAGCTATGGGCATTCGATGTCTATTTGATTAACTCTAGTGCAAGTGGGAGACTGTTGGAGATATGCCCTAGAGGCAATCATGTATGATGATATTTCTTATGTGTTTACGAATAAAGATAGTCCTTGGACATTATCAATGATGTGTATCAGCAAGTACGTCACTTGTTTGTGGGACTATGCATTGTATGATGACTGTCCTAAAAGGTCCCTAGTCGAAAGGGCTGTGTGGACGCGCAACCGACTAGACTAGCATATGACACGGTCGATGGCTTGGTCTCACTAGCCATGGAGCATTGGATGGTAACCGGATAATATGGACTTGGAAGGATCTGGTCGGATTCGACATAGTCGGATCCGAGTTGAGATAAAGGTCTGAGTCAGACAGAACCAACTATGAGACATAGCGGTATGTCATCTGTGAGTCTCTAGTACAACATACGTTCTATGTCCTAAGACCTGAGCTGACACATGTACTCAAGATGGTGACATACTTGCTTTGGGCCAACCAAACACTACTCTGTGACTGGGTAGTTACAAAGGTAGGTTTCGGGCTTGTCCAGACCCATGCTGCGAGACATGGTCGAGCAAGATGGGATTTGTCCCTCCGATCAGGAGAGATATACTCTGGGCCCCTCGTGTGATCCGACCAGGATAAGCATGGCCATGCGACAAGGATTGTGAGATAATCTGGTTTATGGTCGGCATCACTAGAACGAGAAAGAGGTCGGGCTAGCACAAGGATGACAGACTCGCCTTGAGCCTGACAACATATATCGTGTGGCAAAAGGGATGGAAGTATGATGTACAGGTTCGCCTAACCAGCTTCATAGTCTGCTTGGTATTTGGCATGCCTTGCTAGGGGCCGCTACCAACCATGCAGTTCGGAGGTGATCCGAACTGCAACCAAGTCGGCTTGAACCTAAGGGGTCGCGCGCTTAAGGGAAGGAACCTATGAGGTCGGATCCGAGGACACTGGTCGGATGTGATCCGAGTTGTATTCGGATGGTTGCCGAGCAGACTTATGGGCTTTAGGGTCCGTGCGAGGCCCAAGTGTTGAGCCCACGGCGGACGCCTATATAAAGTGGAGGTGCCGCATACTCATGTGGTTGATCGCTTCGGTGCTGTCGCTAGGGTTTGCATGTGTTACGAATAGACACCTCCACTCGCCACCGGTTGTGTGATCAGACCTAGCAGTCTGCCTCATGACGTTCCTCCTGCACGCGCGGATACCGTTAGAGGCAGTGCACTTGAGCCGCTCCGGGGAACCTATACGTGGGAACCGACGACCAACTGTTCGAGGGAGATCGGACGAGGAGGAGATGATCCACGCGGACGCTCTGCCCCAACTCTTCTTCCACTGCACGACACTGCGCGTCTAGTGGTAACAAACTGTGATCCATCTCCCGTAGCATGTTCTTGGTTGTTCTGCGCGTAGGAAATTTTAATTTGAAGTCGACGCACCCTACCGTAGGACCCAACACCTTCGAACTATGAAGAAGCGATGGCGGGCCCGGATTCCAACAAATGGCTTGAAGCCATGAAATTCAAGATAGGATCCATGTATGAAGACACAGTATAGACTTTGACATACTTGCCCGATGATCGGCAAGCCATAGAGAATAAGTGGATCTTTAAGAAGAAGACTGGCGCGGATGGTAATGTGGCCGTCTATAAGGCTCGGCTTGTCGCTAAGGGTTATCAACAAGTTCAAGGAGTTGACTACGATGAGACCTTCTCACCCATAGCGAAGCTGAAGTCCGTCCAAATCATGTTAGTGATACGTCCATTTTGCATCATGCTTTTATATTGATATTTATTGCATTATGGGCTGTTATTACACATTATGTCATAATACTTATGCCTATTCTCTCTTATTTTACAAGGTTTACATAAAGAGGGAGAATGCCGGCAGCTGGAATTCTGGGCTGGAAAAGGAGCAAATATTCAAGACCTATTCCGCACAACTCCAAAAGTTCTGAAACTCCATGGAAGTTACTTTTGAAAATAATAAAAAATATCGAGCAAATAAAATACCAGAGGGGCCCCACACCCTGGCTACGAGGGTGGGGGGCGCGCCCCCCTGGGCGCGCCCCCTGCCTCGTGGCCCCCTAGGGGCCCTCCGGTGCCCATCCTGCTATATGAAGTCTTTCGTGCGAGAAAAAAAATCAGAAGCAAGCTTTCGGGATGAGACTCTGCCGCCACGAGGCGGAACCTTAGCGGAACAAATCTAGGGCTCCGGCGGAGCTGTTCTGTTGGGGAAACTTCCCTCCGGGAGGGGGAAATCATCACCATCATCATGACCACCTCTCATCGTGAGGGGGTCAATCTCCATCAACATCTTCACCAGCACCATCTCATCTCAAACCCTAGTTCATCTCTTGTATCCAATCTTTGTATCCAAATCTTGGATTGGTACCTGTGGGTTGCTAGTAGTGTTGATTACTCCTTGTAGTTAATGCTAGTTGGTTTACTTGGTGGAAGATCATATGTTCAGATCCATTATGCATATTAATACCCCTCTGATTATAAACATGAATATGCTTTGTGAGTAGTTATGTTTGTTCCTGAGGACACGGGAGAAGTCTTGCTATTAGTAGTCATGTGAATTTGGTATTCGTTCGATATTTTGATGAGATGTATGTTGTCTCTCCTCTAGTGGTGTCATGTGAACGTCGACTACGTGACACTTCACCATTGTTTGGGCCTAGAGGAAGGCATTGGGAAGTAATAAGTAGATGATGGGTTGCTAGAGTGATAGAAGCTTAAACCCTAGTTTATGCGTTGCTTCATAAGGGGCTGATTTGGATCCATATGTTTCATGCTATGGTTAGGTTTATCTTAATACTTCTTTTGTAGTTGCGGATGCTTGCAATAGGAGTTAATCATAAGTGGGATGTTTGTCCAAGTAAGGACAGCACCCAAGCACCGGTCCACCCACATATCGAATTATCAAAGTACCAAACGCGAATCATATGAACGTGATGAAAACTAGCTTGACGATAATTCCCATGTGTCCTCGGGAGTGCTTTCCTTCATATAAGAGTTTGTCCAGGCTTGTCCTTTGCTACAAAAAGGATTGGGCCATCTTGCTGCACCTTATTTACTTTTATTGCTTGCTACTCGTTATAAATTACCTTATCACAAAACTATCTGTTACCGATAATTTCAGTGCTTGCAGAGAATACCTTACTGAAAACTGCTTATCATTTCCTTCTGCTCCTCGTTGAGTTCGATACTCTTACTTTGGAAAAGCTACGATAGATACCATACACTTGTGGGTCATCAAGACTCTTTTCTGGCGCCGTTGCCTGGGAGTGAAGCACCTTTGGTAGGTGGAATTTGGTAAGGAAAAAATTATATAGTGTGTTGAAATTTACTGTCACTTGTTACTATGGAAAGTAATCCTTTGAGGGGCATGTTCGGGGTATCTTCAGCCCGACCGGTAGAGCAAATAGTTGCTCCTCAACCTACTGAACCTACTGAAAATGTTTACTTTGAAATTCCTTTGGGTATGATAGAGAAACTGCTAGCTAATCCTTTTGCAGGAGATGGAACATTACGTCCCGACTTACACTTAATCTATGTGGATGAAGTTTGTGGATTATTTAAGCTTGCAGGTATGCCCAATGATGTTATCAAGAAGAAGGTCTTCCCTTTATCTCCGAAGGGAGATGCATTGACATGGTATAGGCTATGTGATGATATGGGATCACGAGACTACAAACGGTTGAAATTGGAATTCCATCAGAAGTTTTATCCTATGCATCTTGTTCATCATGATCGTAACTATATATATAATTTTTGGCCTCGCGAAGGAGAAAGAATCACTCAAGCTTGGGGGAGGCTTAAGTCAATGTTATATTCATGCCCCAATCATGAGCTCTCAAGAGAAATGATTATTCAAAAGTTTATGCTCGGCTTTCTGACAACAATCGCTCCATGCTCGATACTTCTTGTACTGGTTCCTTTATGATGAAGACTATTGAATTCAAATGGAATTTATTGGAGAGAATTAAACGCAACTCTGAAGATTGGGATCTCGACGAAGGTAAGGAGTCAGGTATAACACCTAAGTTTGATTGTGTTAAATCTTTTATGGATACCGATGTTTTCCATAAATTTAGCACTAAATATGGACTTGACTCTGAGATAGTAGCTTCTTTCTGTGAATCCTTTGCTACTCATGTTGATCTCCCTAAGGAGAAGTGGTTTAAATATCATCCTCCCATAGAAGTAAAAGTAGTTGAACCTATTAAAGTTGAAGAAAAGACTATCACTTATAATAATCCTATTGTTCCTACTGCTTATGTTGAGAAACCGCCTTTCCCTGTTAGAATAAAGGATCATGCTAAAGCTTCAACTGTGGTTCATAAAAGTAATATTAGAACTTATGCACCCCCTGAGCAAGTTAAAGTTGAACCTAATATTGCTATTGTTAAAGATCTCTTGGCTGATAATATTGATGGGCATGTTATTTACTTTTGTGATGAGACTGCTAGAATTGCTACACCTGGTGCTAAAGATAAACATAGACCTGTGGTAGGCATGCCTGTTATTTCTGTTAAAATAGGAGATCATTGTTATCATGGCTTGTGTGATATGGGTGCTAGTGCTAGTGCAATACCTATTTCCTTATACAAAGAAATTATGCATGTTATTGCACGAGCTAAGATAGAAGATATTGATGTTACCATTAAGCTTGCTAATAGAGATACTATTTCACCAATTGGGATTGTTAGAGACGCTGAAGTCTTGTGTGGGAAGGCTAAATATCCTGATAATTTCCTTGTTCTTGGTTCCCCTCAAGATAGATTTTGTCCCATTATATTTGGTAGACCCTTCTTGAATACTGTTAATGCTAAGATAGACTGCGAAAAGGATGTTGTTACTATTGGTTTGGGTGATATGTCTCATGAGTTTAACTTCTCTAAATTTCGTAGACAACCCCGTGATGAGGAATTACCTAGTAAGGATGAAATTATTGGTCTTGCTTCTATTGCTGTGCCTCCTAATGGTCCTTTAGAACAATATTTGCTCGACCATGAAAACGATATGTTCATGAATGAAAGAATGGAAATAGATGAAGTATTCTTTAAATAAGGACCTATTCTTAAACACAACTTGCCTGTTGAAATCCTAGGGGATCCTCCTCCACCCAAGGGTGATCCCGTGTTCGAGCTTAAACCGTTACCTGATACTCTTAAATATGCTTATCTTGATGAAAAGAAGATATATCCTGTTATTATTAGTGCTAACCTTTCAGAGCATGAAGAAAAGAAATTATTGAAAACTCTGAAGAAGCATCGTGCTGCTATTGGATATACTCTTGGTGATCTTAAGGGCATTAGTCCCACTCTATGTCAACACAAAATAAATTTGGAGAAGGATGCCAAACCAGTTATTGATCACCAACGACGGCTAAATCCTAAGATGAAAGAAGTGGTAAGAAAGGAAATATTAAAACTCCTTGAGGCAGGTATAATTTATCCCGTTGCTGATAGTCAATGGGTAAGTCCTGTCCATTGTGCCCCTAAGAAGGGAGGTATTACCGTTGTTCCTAATGATAAAGATGAATTGATCCCACAAAGAATTATTACAGGTTATAGGATGGTAATTGATTTCCACAAATTAAATAAAGCTACTAAAAAATATCATTACCCTTTGCCTTTTATTGATCAAATGCTAGAAAGATTATCTAAACATACACATTTTTGCTTTCTATATGGTTACTCTGGTTTCTCTCAAATACCTGTGCCAGCTGATGATCAAGCAAATACCAATTTTACCTTCCCTTTCGGTACCTTTCCTTATAGACGTATGCCTTTTGGTTTATGTAATGCACCTGCTACCTTTCAAATATGCATGATGGCTATATTCTCTGACTTCTGTGAAAAGATTTGTGAGGTATTCATGGATGATTTCTCCGTTTATGGATCCTCTTTTGATGATTGCTTGAGCAATCTTGATCGAGTTTTGCAGAGATGTGAAGAAACTAATCTTGTTCTGAATTGGGAGAAATGCCACTTTATGGTTAATGAAGGTATTGTCTTGGGGCATAAAATTTCTGAAAGAGGTATTGAAGTTGACAAAGCTAAAGTTGATGCTATTGAAAAGATGCCGTGTCCCAAGGACATCAAAGGTATAAGAAGTTTCCTTGGTCATGCTGGTTTTTATAGGAGGTTCATTAAGGACTTCTCAAAAATTTCTCGGCCTATGCTAATCTATTACAAAAAGACATTCCTTTTGTCTTTGATGATGATTGTGTAGAAGCATTTGAAATACTTAAGAAAGCATTGATTTCTGCACCTATTATTCAGCCACTTGATTGGAATTTACCCTTTGAAATTATGTGTGATGCTAGTGATTATGCTGTAGGTGTTGTTCTAGGGCAAAGAGTTGATAAGAAATTAAATGTTATTCAATATGATAGTAAAACTCTAGATAATGCCCACAGAAATTATGCTACCACTGAAAAAGAATTTTTAGTAGTTGTTTTTGCTTGTGATAAGTTCAGACCTTATATTGTTGATTCTAAAGTAACTATTCACACTGATCATGCTGCTATTAAATACCTTATGGAAAAGAAAGATGCTAAACCTAGAGTTATTAGATGGGTTCTCTTGCTACAAGAATTTGATTTGCATATTATTGATAGAAAGGGAGCTGAGAATCCTGTTGCAGACAACTTGTCTAGGTTAGAAAATGTTCTTGATGACCCACTACCTATTTGATGATAGCTTTCCTGATGAACAATTAGCTGTCATTAATGCTTCTCGCACTGCTCCATGGTATGCTGATTATGCTAATTACATTGTTGCTAAATTTATACTACCTAGTTTCACATACCAGCAAAAGAAAAAGTTTTTCTACGATTTAAGACATTACTTCTGGGATGACCCACACCTTTATAAAGAAGGAGTAGATGGTGTTATTAGACATTGTATACCTGAGCAGGAACAGGAACATATCCTATGCAAGTGTCACTCCGAAGCTTATGGAGGACACCACGCTGGGGATAGAACTGCGCATAAGGTATTGGAATCCGGTTTTTATTGGCCTACTCTCTTTAAGGATGCTCGTAAGTTTGTCTTATCTTGTGATGAATGTCAAAGAATTGGTAATATTAGTAGACGTCAAGAAATGCCTATGAATTATTCACTTGTCATTGAACCATTTGACGTTTGGGGCTTTGATTATATGGGACCTTTTCCTTCCTCTAATGGGTATACAAATATTTTAGTTGCTGTTGATTACGTTACTAAGTGGGTAGAAGCTACTCCCACTAGTAGTGCTGATCATAACACCTCTATTAAGATGCTTAAAGAAGTTATTTTTCCGAGGTTTGGAGTCCCTAGATATTTAATGACTGATGGTGGTTCACATTTTATTCATGGCGCTTTTCGTAAAATGCTTGCTAAGTATGATGTTAATCATAGAATTGCATCTCCTTATCACCCACAATCTAGTGGTCAAGTAGAATTAAGTAATAGAGAGCTCAAATGAATTTTGCAAAGGACTGTTAATAGATCTAGAAAGAATTGGTCCAAGAAACTTGATGATGCATTATGGGCTTATAGAACTGCATATAAAAATCCTATGGGTATGTCTCCGTATAAAATGGTTTATGCCAAAGCATGTCACTTACCTCTTGAGCTAGAACATAAGGCATATTGGGTCATTAAAGAGCTCAATTATGATTTTAAACTTGCCGGTGAGAAGAGGTTATTTAACATTAGCTCACTAGATGAATGGAGAACCCAAGCATATGAGAATGCCAAACTGTTTAAAGAAAAATTTAAAAGATGGCATGACAAAAGGATACACAAGCGTGAGTTTAATGTAGGTGATTATGTATTGTTATACAACTCTCGTTTAAGATTTTTTGCAGGAAAACTTCTCTCTAAATGGGAAGGTACTTACATTATCGAGGAGGTCTATCGTTCCGGTGCCATAAAAATCAACAACTTCGAAGGCACAAACCCGAAGGTGGTGAACGGTCAAAGAATTAAACATTATATCTCAGGTAATCCTATAAATGTTGAAACTAATATTATTAAAACCGTAACCCCGGAGGAATACATAAGGGACACTTTCCAGAAGGTTTCAGACCTCGAAAAGGAATAGGTATGTGGTACGGTACGTAAACCTACTCCAAAAAAGTTCTAATGGCAATTTTTCTCCGTTTTGGAATATTTAGAAAAATAGGAAAATAAGAAGCAGTCCGGGAAGGACATGAGGCTTCCACGAGGGTGGGAGGGGCACCCTACCCCCTGGGCGCCCCCCTGCCTTGTGGGCACCTCGTGCGCTCTCCAGACTCCGTTTTCTTGCACGATACTCCTTTTGGTCGGTAAAAATTCATTATATAGTCTCCCGAAGGTTTTGACTACCGTATCTCGCAATTATCCTCTGTTCTTGTTTTGAGTTGTTTCTGCCGTAGATTAGAGCAAGATGTCTTCGCAGGAGTCAGTCGGGGAGAGTCGGGTGTCTCATCCGACACCAGGTCCAGGGGCAATCAATGATGCCTATCACTTTGGCCCTCAAAGGAGGAAGAGATGGAAGCTGACTTGAAAATGATAGATGCCATGGAGGAGGATCAAGAAGTTACCTCTCGTTTCCGGGCAGGATTCATGATGGGGGAACTACAGAGCTCATCTATCCCAAACTCGGTCATCCCCTCCAATGTTAAATTTCTCTCTTATGAAAATATGAAAAGGAGTGTTACTTGTTCTCCCGCAGCTATGCAACATCCATGGGTGCAAGGAGCTTTAACCGTCACGGGTAAGCTCCGTAAAGAAATAATGGATCTTAAGCGGCAAGTCAACAAGATCGAGGAGGAGAATCGTATCCTGAGGGGTATCATAGTGTAACACCCACAATGCAGCTATATCTCCCACGTGTTGGAGCACGACTTAGAGGCATAACCGCATAGTAGGCATGTCGCAAGAGGGGTAATCTTTGCACATCCCATGTACTGAATAAGAAAGGGATAAAGAGTTGGCTTACAATCGCCACTTCACACAATACATAACTATAGCATTACATCATCCAAAATACAATCAAGGTCCGACTACGGAACCAACATAAAAGAAGACCACCCCTAATGCTAGATCCCCGATCGCCCCAACTGGGCTCCACTACTGATCGAAAGGAAATGGAACAACACAACGAACACGATCTTCATCGAGCTCTCACTTGAGCTGAGTTGCGTCACCTGCACTGGTATCATCGGCACCTGCAACTATTTGGAAATATCTGTGAGCCACGAGGACTCAGCAATCTCACACCCGCGAGATCAAGACTACTTAAGCTTATGGGTAGGAAAGGGTAATGAGGTGGAGCTGCAACAAGCACTAAGCATATATGGTGGCTAACATATGCAAATAAGAGCGAGAAGAGAAGCAAAGCAACGGTCATGAACTAGAAGTGATCAAGAAGTGATCCTGAAACTACTTACGTTCAAGCATAACACAAGACCCGTGTTCACTTCCCGAACTCCGCCGGAAAGAGACCATCACGGCTACACACGCGGTTGATGCATTTTAATTAAATTAAGTGTCAAGTTCTCTACAACCGTACATTAACAAATTCCCATCTGCCCATAACCGTGGGCACGACTTTCGAAAGTTCAAAACCCTGCAGGGGTGTCCCAACTTAGCCCATAACAAGCTCTCACGGTCAACGAAGGATATTCCTTCTCCCAGGAAGACCCGATCAGACTCGGAATCCCGGTTACAAGACATTTCGACAATGGTAAAACAAGACCAGCAAGACCGCCCGATGCACCGACATCCCGATAGGAGTTGCACATATCTCGTTCTCAGGGCAACACCGGATGAGCGCTCCGTACAACTAAAACCAGCCCTCAAGTTTCCCCGAGGTGGCGCTGCAAAGGACTCTAGTTTGGATCAACACTTAGACAAGCACTGGCCCGAGGGGGGGGGGTTAAAATAAGATGACCCTCGGGTTAATTACTCCTAAGGGAAAAATATAGGCTATTAGTGTAAATGTAAAACCAAGGTTGGGCCTTGCTGGAGGAGTTTTATTCAAAGCGAACTGTCAAGGGGTTCCCATAACACCCAACCGCGTAAGGGATGCAAAATCAAGGAACATAACACCGGTATGACGGAATACTAGGGCGGCAAGAGTGGAACAAAACATCAGGCATAAGGCCGAGCCTTCCACCCTTTACCAAGTATATAGATGCATTAATTAAATGAGAGATATTGTGATATCCCAACATATCCATGTTCCAACACATGGAACAAACTCCATCTTCACCTGAAACTAGCAACGCTATAAGAGGGGCTGAGCAAAGCGGTAACATAGCCAAACAACGGTTTGCTAGGAAAGGTGGGTTAGAGGCTTGACATGGCAATATGGGAGGCATGATATAGCAAGTGGTAGGTATCGCAGCATAGCAAAAGAGCGAGCAACTAGCAAGCAAAGATAGAAGTGATTTCGAGGGTATGGTCATCTTGCCTGAGATCCCACAAGGAAGAAGAACGAGTCCATGAAGAAGACAAACGGACGTAGTCGAACGGATCCTCACAACTCTGGAACGGAACCGAAGCTAATGAGAGAAACAACCCAGAAAGAAGCAAACAACATAGTAAACAACCATCACAAGCATAAACATGGCATGATGCGCAACCAAGTATGATGCATGACCGGTTTAATGAAGCATGGCATGGCAAATTGCAACAAACAACACTACAAGTTAAGTGGAGCTCAATATGCAACGAGTTGCATATTGACGAAACACCACATCAATTATTTAGTTCTCTCCCGTTTAGGTACCCAAAAATATTAAATGTTGTTAAACATGGCAAGAGATGAAGCAAAAGTAAACTACACAATCTAAGCAATTTAAATGGGCCGGAAACATCAAACAACAATTCTGGTAAATCCCCATATGCATTTAGAAATTTAATGCAAACAACAATTTTAAACATTTTAGATGTTGTTATCATGATGCGGATGACATTTGCAAGTTTTATGCAATTTTTATTAAAAGTTGACATGAGCGTGATGAGAGCATTTGTCACCGTGGTAGAAAGAAAGGGGTGCCACGGCGACGAAACAGAAATGATGTCGCGGCAACAATCCGATGATCCGGTAGCTCACGGGGATACCAGTGCAAAAGGAAGTGGGTGCGAGTGTGTCATGCAAGAAGATGGGGTGCTCCCGGATTCCGTGTTCCCACATGACGGCGGCAAGGCAAAAGAGGGGCTTCGTGCAACGAACAACTCGGACACGGAGCAACACACGGTTCAACTCATACATCGCAAGCATTCATCCACGGGCGTCGTCTCGATGGTATACCTTCGAAGCATGCGTTTCGGGCGGAATGAGTTCGGAGAGGGAAGTAGGTGTTCTCGCGACGACGGTAGTGGAAGTAGTCGTCCTCGCTTCGTAGATGTTCACACTCCGTAGGTGTTCAGGGTCAAAACAAGGAACTTGACATCTACGGTTCTTCGAGGGTCGACGGTACATGTTCTGTAGACGTTCAAGCGGCGGTAGTGGTACATGTTCACGGAGTAGTCGTACACATCGTCGGTAGTTTGTTCACTCAACGACCTTCAACGTCGGTAGTGGAAGTAGTTGTACATGGTTGCGACGGTAATCGAACTTGGCGATCCAACGGGTTACACTTGTCGTCGTGGGAACTTGGTGAATCCGAGGTCTTCGAGGTCAACGGTAGTTGTACATCTCATAGTGGAACTTGACGGATCCGATGACTCCGGACGTCGTGGTACTTCGCAACAATCGGGGCGGTCTTACGCATCCGACCAGAGGGACTTGGCGTGTCCCATAATCTGCGGGCGTCGGTACTTGGCAAAAGAACCCACGAAGGCGTCCTTGACGTCCCTGGTTGCCGGTTCTTGGCGGCAACAAGAGAGGAAAAACCAGGCCCACCGGGCAGCAAGGAGGTGGAGGTCTCGTAGGAGTTGGCCGTGAAGGGGCTGCTCAAGGCAGCAGGAGAAGATGGCCGGGGCGGGCGTCAAGCTTGAAGGCCGGTGGTGCAGGCCGAACGGAGGGAGGAGGAGGCACGGGCGCTGACGAGGCTGGGGTGCCAGACCACTATAGCAGCGGATTGGGAGGCCAGGGAGGCCCTGGAAGGGTCGAGGTCACCGGCGGGCTGGATCACCGGAGCGGCGTGGCGTGGTTCCTGGTGGTGGGTTAGTGGAGGTCGGACGATAGCACGCGAGGGGGACACAGGGCAAGGAAAAGCGACAGCGGGTTTGCGATGGGAGGGGGCTGCTGTGGCGGCTGGTGCTCGAGGAGAGGGGGAGCGGGGATGGGGAACGAGGTGGCGGCGCTCGCTCCTCTCTGCCTGTGGTGCGGCGCAGGAGGAGGACGAAGGGAGAAGAGATGGATAGGGGGAGTTTCTCTGCCGGCGCAAGATGGAGATGAGGGATACTGTGGGGTTTCAGGAGAGGGTTATAGTTGAGAAGGGGTGCCGGCTGGGCTACAGATGAGCCTCTAGTGGGATGAGGGAAGTAGGGCTGCCTGGCTGGCCGACCCAGAGGAGAGGGAGGCTGCTGGGCTCCCCACTCCCTCTCTCAACTCTTAATCTCTCTTTTCCCATTTAAAACAAAATAGAAATGTGGATAAAGAAAATAAAGAGGAGGTAGGGGGGTTAGGGAAAGGAAATTGAGCAGGAGGACAAATTTCCTGGACTCATAAAAATAAGCATGATCACAGAAAAATAGAAGTGGCAAGATTGCGGAATTAAATTCAAACGCATTTGGATTTAATTCAAATGGTTTGAATAGGAAGTGAGGGTTGGGAAGGTCCAAAAATGCTCGGATTTTTGATGGAGCTCCAGAAAATGATGAAAGAAATATATGGCAAGGTTGGAGACCCAGACTTGAGATAACAAAGGCATTGGAATGATTTTCAAGTGTGTTATGGTTAATTCCAAAAGAATGAATTTTTTTATTATAGCTCCCTAATATCGGGAGGATATGTTATAAAGCAAATCACCATGTGAATTCCCTCGATTTAAATGGATCAAAGATCCATACGATTTGATTGCTGAGAAAAAGATGGCACGATGACATGATGCAATGCACATGATGCAAAGATGAATGCAACAGACAAAACAAATCACACAATGAATCTCGGAAACCTTGGAAGGCATCTGAAGCTCCGGTCTTGGGGCGTTACACATAGCCAATAATATCACATCTTCACCCCCAAGAAAGAGATATAAACACATGGGTATGGGCACTCCCCTTGGCAACTACCAAGCTTGGGGGAGTGCCCCAGTATCGTATCACCATCACAACTTTTATCTTTACTGTTTTTCTTAGTTCAATCCTTTTGGTAATATCTTGATCTAGTAGAATAAAGTTTTAGTATGATCTAGTTGTGAGTTTTGCTTTATGATCCCTCTATGTAATCGAGTCCGTGAGCTATATAATAAAGATTAGTGTTGAGTCAAGGGCTTGATTATCTTGCTATGATTATGAGTGAATAAAATAAAAAGAAATAATAAAAAGAAATAAAAAGAGATCATATGGATCTTATGGAGAGTAATGAGCTCACATATAAAGAGTATGATGAATAAAAGTTGTTGAGAGTTGACAAACATAGTTTTGGTCATTGTTGCAATTAATAGGAAGTAATAAAGAAAGAGAGCTTCACATATAAATATACTATCTTGGATATCTTTTGTGATTGTGAGCACTCATTAAAGTATGACATGCTAAAGAGTTGACGTTGGATAAGGAAGACAACGTAATGGGTTATGTTTTCTTACATGTGAGATAAATTATATTGTCATGGATCATCCAACATGTTGAGCTTGCCTTTCCCTCTCATGCTACCCAAGTTCTTGGCACCAAGTAGAAATACTACTTGTGCTTCCAAATATCCTTAAAACCCAGTTTTGCCATGAGAGCCCACCATACCTACCTATGGATTGAGTAAGACCCATCAAGTAAGTTGTCATCGGTGCAAGCAATAAAAATTGCTCTCTAAATATGTATAACTTATTAATGTGGAGAAAATAAGCTTTATACGATCTTGTGATGTGGAAGAAATAAAAGCGACAGACTACATAATAAAGGTCCATATCACAAGTGGCAATATAAAGTGACGTTCTTTTGCATTAAAATTTTGTGCATCCAACCATAAAAGCGCATGACAACCTCTGCTTCCCTCTGCGAAGGGCCTATCTTTTACTTTCATCTTCTACCTTATATAAGAGTCATGGTGATCTTCACCTTTCCTTTTTCATTTTATCCTTTGGAAAGCACAATGTGTTGGAAAGATCCTGATATATATATAGCTAATTGGATGTGAGTTTCCATGAACTATTATTGTTGACACTACCTTTGAGGTAAAACGTTGGGAGGCAAACTATAAGCCCCTATCTTTCTTTGTGTCTGATTAAAACTTCATACCCATAAATATTGCATGACTGTTAGCAATTGTGAAAGACTAAATGATAGTTCAGTATGTGGACTTGCTGCAAAGCTCTTATATTGACTCTTTCCTATGTTATGATAAATTGCAATTGCCTCAATGACTGAGATTAGAGTTTGTTGGTTCTCAATGAAGTTTATGATTCATACTTGAAATTGTGATTGAATTGTTACTTTAGCATAAGAGATCATATGACAATATATGTATATATGTGAATGTTCTAAGAATGATCATGATGCCTTTTATTTTTATCGACACCTCTATCTCTAAACATCTGGACATATTTATCGTTATCGGCTTCCGCTTGAGGACAAGCAAGGTCTAAGCTTGGGGGAGTTGATACGTCCATTTTGCATCATGCTTTTATATCGATATTTATTGCATTATGAGCTGTTATTACATAGTATGTCACAATACTTATGCCTATTCTCTCTTATTTTACAAGGTTTACATAAAGAGGGAGAATGCCGACAGCTGGAATTCTGGGCTGGAAAAGGAGCAAATATTATAGACCTATTCTGCACAACTCCAAAAGTCCTGAAACTCCACGAAAGTTATTTTTGAAAATAATAAAAAAATACTGAGTGAAGAAAATACCAGAGGGGGCCCACACCCTGGCCACGAGGGTGGGGGGCGTGCCCTACCCCCTGGGCGCGCCCCCTGCCTCGTGGGCCCCCTGATGGCCCTCCGGTGCCCATCTTCTACTATATGAAGTCTTTCATCTGAGAAAAAAATCAGAAGCAAGCTTTCAGGACGAGACTCCGCCGCCACGTGGCGGAACCTTGGCGGAACCAATCCAGGGCTCCGACGGAGCTGTTCTGCCGGGGAAACCTCCCACCGGGAGGGGGAAAACATCACCATCGTCATCACCAATGATCCTCTCATCGGGATGTGGTCAATCTCCATCAACATCTTCACCAGCACCATCTCATCTCAAACCCTAGTTCATCTCTTGTATCCAATTTTTGTATCGAAACCTCAGATTGGTACGTGTGGGTTGCTAGTAGTGTTGATTACTCCTTGTAGTTGATGCTAGTTGGTTTACTTGGTGGAAGATCATATGTTCAGATCCATTATGCATATTAATACCCCTCTGATTATGAACATGAATATGCTTTATGAGTAGTTACGTTTGTTCCTGAGGACATGGGAGAAGTCTTGCTATTAGTAGTCATGTGAATTTGGTATTCATTCGATATTTTGATGAGATGTATGTTGTCTCTCCTCTAGTGGTGTCATGTGAACGTTGACTACATGACACTTCCCCATTGTTTGGGCCTAGAGGAAGGCATTGGGAAGTAATGAGTAGATGATGGGTTGCTAGAGTGATAGAAGCTTAAACCCTAGTTTATGCGTTGCTTCGTAAGGGGATGATTTGGATCCATATGTTTCACGCTATCGTTAGATTTACCTTAATACTTATTTTGTAGTTGCGGATGCTTGCAATAGGATTTAATCATAAGTGGGATATTTGTCCAAGTAAGGACAGCACCCAAGCACCGGTCCACTCACATATCAAATTATCAAAGTACCGAACGCGAATCATATGATCGTGATGAAAACTAGCTTGACGATAATTCCCATGTGTCCCCGGGAGCGCTTTCCTTCATATAAGAGTTTGTCCAGGCTTGTCCTTTGCTACAAAAAGGATTGGGCCATCTTGCTGCACCTTATTTACTTTTATTGCTTGCTACTCGTTACAAATCACCTTATCACAAAACTATCTGTTACTGATAATTTCGGTGCCTGCAGAGAATACCTTACTAAAAACTGCTTATCATTTCCTTCTGCTCCTCGTTGGGTTTGACACTCTTAGTTATTGAAAATATGTGGGTCATCAGTTAGCAATTGCTGCATTCTATGATTATGAGATATGGCAAATGGACATCAAAATGACATTCGTTAACGGTTTCCTTAAGGAAGAGTTGTATATGATGCAGCCGGAAGGTTTTGCCGATCCTAAGAATGCTGACAAGGTATGCAAGCTCCAGCGCTCCATCTATGGGCTGGTGCAAGCATCTCGGAGTTGGAACATCCGCTTTGATGAAATGATGAAAGCGCTTGGGTTTATACAGACTTATGGAGAAGCCTATATTTACAAGAAAGTGGGTGGGAGCTCTGTAGCATTTCTCATATTGTATATGGATGACATACTATTGATGGGAAATGATATAGAACTTTTGGAAAGCATAAAGGCCTACTTGAATAAGTGTTTTTCAATGAAGGACCTTGGAGAAGTTGCTTACATATTAGGCATCAAGATCTATAGAGATAGATCGAGACACCTCATTGGTCTTTCACAAAGCACATACCTTGACAAGATATTGAAGAAGTTCAATATGGATCAGTCCAAGAAGGGGCTCTTGCCTGTATTGCAAGGTGTGATATTGAGTGTGGCTCAATGCCCGACCTCAGCAGAAGATAGAGAAAAGATGAGTGTCATCCCCTATGCCTCAGCCATGGGCTCTATTATGTATGACGTGCTGTGTACCAAACCTGATGTGAACCTTGCCATAAGTTTGGTAGGGAGGTACCAAAGTGATCCCGGTATGGAACACTGGACAGCGGTCAAGAATATCCTGAAGTACCTGAAAAGGACTAAGGATATGTTTCTCATTTATGGAGGTGATGAAGAGATCGTCGTAAAGGGTTACGTTGATGCTAGCTTCGACACAGATCTGGACGACTCCAAGTCACAAACCGGACACGTGTACATTTTGAATGGTGGGACAGTCAGCTGGTGTAGTTGCAAGCAAAGCGTCGTGGCAGGATCCACATGTGAAGCGGAGTACATAGCTACCTCGGAGGCAGCACAGGAAGCAGTCTGGATGAAGGAGTTCATCACCGACCTAGGAGTTATTCCCTATGCATCGGGCCCGATGACTCTCTTCTGTGACAACACTGGAGCTATTGCCCTTGCCAAGGAGCCCAAGTTTCACAAGAAGACCAGGCACATCAAGTGTCGCTTCAACTCCATTCATGAATATATTCAAGATGGAGATATAGATATTTGTAAAGTGCATACGGATCTGAATGTCGCAGATCCGTTGACTAAACCTCTTCCACGAGCAAAACATGATCAACACCAGAACTCTATGTGTGTTCGATTCATCACAATGTAACTAGATTATTGACTCTAGTGCAAGTGGGAGACTGTTGGAAATATGCCCTAGAGGCAATAATAAAATAGTTATTATTATATTTCCTTGTTCATGATAATTGTCTATTGTTCATGCTATAATTGTATTAACCGGAAACCATAATACATGTGTGAATACATAGACCACAACATGTCCCTAGTAAGCCTCTAGTTGACTAGCTCGTTGATCAATAGATGGTTATGGTTTCCTAACCATGGACATTAGATGTTGTTGATAACGGGGTCACATCATTAGGAGAATGATGTGATGGACAAGACCCAATCCTAAGCATAGCACAAGATCGTGTAGTTCGTTTGCTAGAGCTTTTCTAATGTCAAGTATCATTTCCTTAGACCATGAGATTGTGCAACTCCCGGATACCGTAGGAATGCTTTGGGTGTATCAAACGTCACAACATAACTGGGTGGCTATAAAGGTTCACTACAGGTATCTCCAAAAGTGTGTGTTGGGTTGGCACGAATCGAGAGTGGGATTTGTCACTCCGTATGACGGAGAGGTATCTCTGGGACCACTCGGTAATGCATCATCATAACGAGCTCAATGTGACTTCGTAGTTAGCCACGGGATAATGCGTTACAGAACAAGTAAACAGACTTGCCGGTAATGAGATTGAATGAGGTATGGGGATACCGACGATCGAATCTCGGGCAAGTAACATACCGATGGACAAAGGGAATTGTATATGGGATTGATTGAATCCCCAACATCGTGGTTCATTCGATGAGATAATCGTGGAATATATGGGAGCCAACATGGGTATCCAGATCCCGCTATTGGTTACTGGCCGGAGAGATGTCTCGGTCATGTCTACATGGTTCCCGGACCTGTAGGGTCTACACACTTAAGGTTCAGTGACGCTAGAGTTGTTATGGGAAATTGTATGTGGTTATCGAAGGTTGTTCGGAGTCCCGGATGTGATCCCGGATGTCATGAGGAGTTCCAGAATGGTCCGGAGGTGAAGATTTATATGTCGTAAGTCCAGTTTTAGTCGCCGGAATGGTTTCGGGGGTTATCGGTATTGTACCGGGACCACCGAAAGGTGTCCGGGGGTCCACCGGGTGGGACACAAGCCCCAAAGGACTTAATGCGCTGAATATGGGAGGGAACCAGCTCCCTAGTGGGCTGGTGCGCCCCTAAGGGCCCAAGGCGCCTAGGGTTGGAAACCCTAGTGGGATGGGGCGCCTCCCACCTGCTTGGGGGGCAAGTTTCCCCCTCCTGGCCGCCGCCCCACCCCCCTCTAGATACATCTAGGGGGTAGGTTGTTGGGGAACGCGGTATTTAAATTTTTTTCCTACGATCGTGCAAGATCTATCTAGGAGATGCATATCAACGAGAGGGGAGAGTGTGTCCATGTACCCTCGTAGACCGAAAGTGGAAGCGTTTAGTAACGCGGTTGATGTAGTCGAATGTCTTCGCGATCCAACTGATCCGAGCACCGAACGTACGGCACCTCCGCATTCAGCACATGTTCAGCTCGATGACATCCCTCGATCTCTTGATCCAGTTGAGGACGAGGGAGAGTTCCATTAGCACGATGGTGTGGCGACGGTGATGATGAAGTTACCGGCACAAGGCTTCGCCTAAGCACTACGACGATATGATCGAGGTGTGTAACTGTGGAAGGGGGGGGGGGGGGGGGCGCACCGCACACGGCTAAGAGAAGACTTGGTGTCCCTTTGGGGTGCCCCCTCCCACGTATATAAAGGGGGAGGAGAGGAGGCTGCTACCTCTTTTAGCACTGCGTTGGTTTTCCCCCAAGAGGAAGGGATGATGCAGCAAAGTAGCGTAAGTATTTCCCTCAGTTTTTGAGACCCAAGGTATCAATCCAGTAGGAGGCTACGCGCGAGTCCCCCGCACCTGCACAAAACAAATAAATCCTCGCAACCAACACAAATAGGGGTTGTCAATCCCTATAGGGACACTTACGAGAGTGAGATCTGATAAGATAATTTTTTTGGTATTTTTATGATAAAGATGCAAAGTAAAATAAAGGCAAAGTAAATGGCAAAGTAAATAACTAAGTAGTAGGAGATTGATATGATAAAGATAGACCCGGGGGCCATAGGTTTCACTAGTGGCTTCTCTCGAGAGCATAAGTATCCTACGGTGGGTGAACAAATTACTGTTGAGCAATTGACAGAATTGAGCATAGTTATGAGAATATCTAGGTATCATCATGTATATAGGCATCACGTCCGAGACAAGTAGACCGACTCCTGCCTGCATCTACTACTATTACTCCACTCATCAACCGCTATCCAGCATGCATCTAGAGTATTAAGTTAAACAGAGTAACGCCTTAAGCAAGATGACATGATGTAGAGGGATAGACTCATGCAATATGATGAAAACCCTATCTTGTTATCCTCGATGGCAACAATACAATACGTGCCTTGCTACCCCTACTATCACTAGGAAAGGACACCACAAGATTGAACCCAAAGCTAAGCACTTCTCCCATTGCAAGAAAGATCAATCTAGTAGGCCAAACCAAACTGATAATTCGAAGAGACTTGCAAAGATAACCAATCATACATAAAAGAATTCAGAGAAGATTCAGATATTATTCATAGATAGACTTGATCATAAACCCACAATTCATTGGTTTCAACAAACACACCGCAAAAAGAAGATTACATCGAATAGTTCTCGACAAGAGAGGGGGAGAACATTGTATTGAGATCCAAAAAGAGAGAAGAAGCCATCTAGCTACTAACTATGGACCCGTAGGTCTGAGGTAAACTACTCACACTTCATCGGAGAGGCTATGGTGTTGATGTAGAAGCCCTCCGTGATCGATGCCCCCTCCGGCGGAGCTCCGGAATAGGCCCCAAGATGGGATCTTGTGGATACAGAAAGTTGCGGTGATGGAATTAGGGTTTTGGCTCCGTATCTGATCGTTTGGGGGTACGTGGGTATATATAGGAGGAAGAAGTACGTCGGTGGAGCAATAGGGGGCCCACGAGGGTGGAGGGCGTGCCTGGGGGGGGGGTAGGCACACCCCCTACCTCGTGGCCTCCTATTACGTGGCTTGACGTAGGGTCCAAGTCTCCTGAGTTGTATTCGATGAGAAAATCATGTTCCCGAAGGTTTCATTCTGTTTGGACTCCGTTTGATATTCCTTTTCTTTGAAACCCTAAAACAGGCAAAAAACAGCAATTCTGGGCTGGGCCTCCAGTCAATAGGTTAGTCCCAAATATAATATAAAAGTGGAAAATAAAGCCCTATAATGTCCAAAACAGTAGATAATATAGCATGGAGCAATCAAAAATTATAGATACGTTGGAGACGTATCAAGCATCCCCAAGCTTAATTCCTGCTCGTCCTCGAGTAGGTAAATGATAAAAACAGAATTTTTGGTGCAGAGTGCTACTTGGCATAATTTTAATGTAATTCTTCTTAATTATGGTATGAATATTCAGATCCGAAAGATTCAAGAAAAAAGTTCATATTAACATAAAAATGATAATACTTCAAGCATACTAACTAAGCAATTATGTCTTCTCAAAATAACATGGCCAAAGAAAGTTCATCCCTACAAAATCATATGGTTTAGTCATGTTTCATTTTCATCCACAATAATGCTAGCATCATGCACAACCCCGATGACAAGCCAAGCAATTGTTTCATACTTTAGTAATCTCAAACCTATAAACTTTCACGCAATATATGAGCGCGAGCCATGGACATAGCACTATAGGTGGAATAGAATATAATGAGGGGGGTTATGTGGAGAAGACAAAAAAGGAGAAAGTCTCACATCAATGAGGCTAATCAATGGGCTATGGAGATGCCCACCGATTGATGTTAATGCAAGGAGTAGGGATTGCCATGCAACGGATGCACTAGAGCTATAAATGTATGAAAGCTCAACAAAAGAAACTAGTGGGTGTGCATCCAACTTGCTTGCTCACCAAGACCTAGGGCACTTGAGGAGGCCCAATGTTGGAATATACAAGCCAAGTTCTATAATGAAAAATTCCCACTAGTATATGAAAGTGATAACATGAGAGACTCTCTACTATGAAGATCATGGTGCTACTTTGAAGCACAAGTGTGGCAAAGGATAGTAACATTGTCCCTTCTCTTTTTTTCTCTCTTTTTTTTTCTTTTTTTCTTTGGGCCTTTTCCTTTTTTATGGCCTTCTCTTTTTTGGGCCTTCTCTTTTTTATGGCCTTTTTCTTTTATTTATTTAGTCCTCACTTGGGACAATGCTCTAGAAAATGATGAGCATCACACTTCTATTTATTTAGAACTCAATGATTACAACTCGATACTAGAACAAAGATGACTCTATATGAATGCCTCTGGCGGTGTACCGGGATATGCAATGGACCAAGAGTGACATGTATGAAAGAATTATGAATGGTGGCTTTGCCACAAATACAATGTTAACTACATGACCATGCTAAGCAATATGACAATGATGAATGTGTCATGATGAATGGAATGATGGAAAGTTGCATGGCAATATATCTCGGAATGGCTATGGAAATGCCATAATAGGTAGGTATGGTGGCTGTTTTGAGGAAGATATAAGGAGGTTTATGTGTGAAAGAGCGTATCATATCACGGGGTTTGGATGCACCGGCGAAGTTTGCGCCAACTCTCAATGTGAGAAAGGGCAATGCACGGTACCGAAGAGGCTAGCAAGGATGGAAGGGTGAGAGTGCGTATAATCCATGGACTCAACATTAGTCATAAAGAACTCACATACTTATTGCAAAAATCTACAAGTCATCAAAAACCTCGGTACTACGCGCATGCTCCTAGGGGGATAGATTGGTAGGAAAAGACCATCGCTTGTCTCCGACCGCCACTCATAAGGAAGACAATCAAATAACACCTCATGTTTCAAATTTGTTGCATAACGTTTACCATACGTGCATGCTACGGGACTTGCAAACCTCAACACAAGTATTTCTCAATTTCACAACTACTCAAATAGCACGACTTTGATATTATTACCTCCATGTCTCAAAACAATCATCAAGCATCAAACTTCTCTTAGTATTCAACACACTCATAAGAAAATTTTATTATTAATCTTGCATACCAAGCATATTAGGATTTTAAGCAAATTACCATGATATTAAGACTCTCAAAATAATCTAAGTGAAACATGAGAGATCAATAGTTTCTATAAAACAAATCCACCACCATGCTCTAAAAGATATAACTGAAGCACTAGAGCAAAATTATATAACTCAAAAGATATAAGCGAAGCACATAGAGTATTCTAACAAATTACAAATCATGTATGGCTCTCTCAAAAGGTGTGTACAACAAGGATTATTGTGGTAAACTAACAAGCAAAGACTCAAATAATACAAGACGCTCCAAGCAAAACACATATCATGTGGCGAATAAAAATATAGCTCCAAGTAAAGTTACCGATAGAAGTAGACAAAAGAGGGGATGCCTCCGGGGCATCCCCAAGCTTTGGCTTTTAGGTGTGCTTAGATTATCTTGGGGGTGCCATGGGCATCCCCAAGCTTAGGCTCTTGCCACTCCTTGTTCCATAATCCATCAAATTTTACCCAAAACTTGAAAACTTCACAACACAAAACTTAAAGTAGAAAATCTCGTGAGCTCCGTTAGCGAAAGAAAACAAAAGACCACTTCAAGGTACTGTAATGAACTCATTCTTTATTTATATGGGTGTTATACCTACTGTATTACAACTTATCTATGGTTTATAAACTATTTTACTAGCCATAGATTCATCAAAATAAGCAAACAACACACAAAAACAGAATCTGTCAAAAAACAGAACAGTTTGTAGTAATCTGTAGCTAGAGCAAGTTCTGAAACCCCAAAAATTCTAAAATAAATTGCTGAGGAATTTATATATTAATCATCTTCAAAAATAATTAACTAAATATCACTTTCCAAATAAAAATGACAGCAGTTCTCGTGAGCGCTAAAGTTTCTGTTTTTTATAGCAAGTTCAACAAGACTTTCCCCAAGTCTTCCCAACGGTTCTACTTGGCACAAACACTAATTAAACACAAAAAACGCAACCAAAATAGAGGATAGATAAATTATTTATTACTAAACAGGAGCAAAAAGCAAGGAATAAAAATAAAATTGGGTTGCCTCCCAACAAGCGCTATCGTTTAACGCCCCTAGCTAGGCATAAAAGCAAGGATATATCTAGGTGTTGCCATCTTTGGTAAGCAATCCATAAATGACTCTCATAATAGATTCATATGGTAATTTTATTTTATTTCTAGGGAAGTGTTCCATGCCTTTCCTTAACGGAAATTGGAATCTAATATTCCCTTCCTTCATATCAATAATTGCACCAATCGTTCTAAGGAAAGGTCTACCAAGAATAATAGGACATGAAGGATTGCAATCTATGTCAAGAATGATAAAATCTACGGGCACATAATTCCTATTTGCAACAATAATAACATCATTAATTATTCCCATAGGTTTCTTAATAGTGGAATCCGCAAGGTGCAAGTTTAGAGAGCAATCATCAAAATCATGGAAACCTAACAAATCACACTAAGTCTTTGGAATCGTGGAAACACTAGCACCCAAATCACATAAAGCATAGCATTCATGATCTTTAATTTTAATTTTAATAGTTGGTTCCCACTCATCATAAAGTTTTCTAGGGATAGAAACTTCCAATTCAAGTTTTTCTTCATAGGATTGCATCAAGGCATCAATGATATGTTTAGTAAATGCTTTATTTTGACTATAAGCGTGAGGAGAATTTAGCACGGATTGCAACAAGGAAATACAATCAATCAAATAGCAATTTTCATAGTTAAATTCCTTGAAATCCATAATAGTAGGTTTAGCAACACCTAGGGTTTTAGTTTCTTCAATCCCACTTTCATCAAATTTAGCATCAAGATCAAAAGATTCAGAATTCTAGGAACGCCTTCTAGGTAAAGGTGGATCATATTCAGTCCCATCATTATCAAGATTCATATTGCAAAACAAAGATTTAATAGGGGACACATCAATAACTTTTAGATCTTCATCATTATTTTCATAGGAACTAGAAGAACACACTTTTATAAAGGCATCTTTCTTAGCACGCATCCTAGCGGTTCTTTCTTTGCACTCATCAATGGAAATTCTCAGGGCTTTGAGAGACTCATTGATATCATGCTTAGGTGGAATAGATCTAAGTTTCAAAGAATCAACATCAAGAGCAATTCTATCAACGTTCCTAGCCAAATCGTCAATCTTAAGCAATTTTTCTTCAATCATAGCATTAAAATTCTTTTGCGAAGTAATAAATTCTTTAATATTAGAATCAAAATCAGAGGGCATCTTATTATAATTTCCATAAGAATTGTTGTAGGAATTACCATAATTATTAGAGGGATTACTAGGATAAGGCCTAGGGTTGAAATTTCCTCTATACGCGTTATTACCAAAATTGTTCCTACCAACAAAATTCACATCCATAGATTCATTATTATTCTCAATCAAAGTAGACAAGGGCATATCATTAGGATCAGAAGAAACACTCTTATTAGCAAATAATTTCATAAGTTCATCCATCTTTCCACTCAAAACATTAATTTCTTCTATCGCATGCACCTTTTTATTAGTAGATCTTTCAGTATGCCATTGAGAATAATTAACCGTAACATTATATAGGAGTTTAGTAGCTTCTCCTAAAGTGATTTCCACAAAAGTGCCTCCCGCGACCGAATCTAAAAGATTTCTAGAAGCAAAATTCAAACCGGCATAATTTTTTTGTATAATCATCTATAAATTTAAAGCATGAGTAGGGCAATTACATATCATTAATTTCATTCTCTCCCAAGCTTGTGCAACATGTTCATGATCAAGTTGCTTAAAGTTCATAATATCGTTTCTGAGAGAGATGATCTTAGCAGGAGGAAAATACTTAGAGATAAAAGCATCTTTGCACTTGTTCCATGAATCAATACTATTTTTAGGCAAAGACGAAAACCAAGCTTTAGCACGATCTCTAAGCGAAAAAGGAAATAGCTTCAATTTAACAATATCATTATCCACATCTTTCTTCTTTTGCATGTCACACAAATCAACGAAGCTATTTAGATGGGTAGCGGCATCTTCACTAGGAAGGCCGGAGAACCGATTTTTCATAACAAGATTCAGCAAAGCAGCATTAATTTCACAAGATTCAGCATCGGTAAGAGGAGCAATCGGAGTGCTAATAAAATCATTGTTGTTGGTATTGGTGAAGTCACACAATTTAGTATTATCTTGAGCCATCGTGACAAGCAAGCAAACTAACACACAAGCAAAAAGCAAGCGAACAAAAAGAGGCAAATAGAGGGAGGATAGAGAGAGAGAGGGAAAATAAAATGGCAAGGGTGAAGTGGGGGAGAGGAAAACGAGAGGCAAATGGCAAATAATGTAATGCGGGAGATAAGGGTATGTGATGGGTACTTGGTATGTTGACTTTTGCGTAGACCTCCCCGGCAACGGCGTCAGAAATCCTTCTTGCTACCTCTTTTAGCACTGCGTTGGTTTTCCCCGAAGAGGTAGGGATGATGCAGCAAAGTAGCGTAAGTATTTCCGCCAGTTTTTGAGAACCAAGGTATCAATCCAGTAGGAGGCTACGCGCGAGTCCCTCGCACCTGCACAAAACAAATAAATCCTCGCAACCAACGCAAATAGGGTTGTCAATCCCTATAGGGCCACTTACGAGAGTGAGATCTGATAGATATGATAAGATAATATTTTTGGTATTTTTATGATAAAGATGAAAAGTAAAATAAAGGCAAAGTAAATGGCAAAGTACATAACTAATTAGTAGGAGATTGATATGATAAAGATAGACCCGGGGGCCATAGGTTTCACTAGTGGCTTCTCTCGAGAGCATAAGTATTCTATGGTGGGTGAACAAATTACTGTTGAGCAATTGACAGAATTGAGCATAGTTATGAGAATATCTAGGTATCATCATGTATATAGGCATCACGTCCGAGACAAGTAGACCAACTCCTGCCTGCATCTACTACTATTACTCCACTCATCAACCGCTATCCAGCATGCATCTAGAGTATTAAGTTAAAAACAGAGTAACACCTTAAGCAAGATGACATGATGTAGAGGGATAGACTCATGCAATATGATGAAAACCCCATCTTGTTATCCTCGATGGCAACAATACAATACGTGCCTTGCTGCCCCTACAGTCACTGGGAAAGGACACCGCAAGATTGAACCCAAAGCTATGTGACACCCAAAATTTTTGGCCTTGTTTTATTAATTAAGATTTTGCCAGGAATTAAAACTTTTATTTTCTGGGCTCCCTTTTTATTTTTTTGAACCATCATCTCCCTTGTTATTATGGAGCTTTTCCCCAAAATGAAAACCTTTCAAATATGTTATTGGACTTGTTTAATCTCTCAAGAAAAACTTTTCTTTTATCAGTATAACTAATTACATAATTAATTTGCTTAATTTGTATTTTCTTGAAAAATGGTTTTCCAAGGTTATATGGCCATATTTGAACTACAACCATTTGATAAATTCACTTAAAATTCCAACCAAAATTTGGAGATGTCATGTGATGTTTTTAAATCACTTTTATACAGAAATATCTTTTATTCATGTAATATGTTGAGCTCTGCATCAATTTTTCTTCTCTGGTCCAGAGTGCAATTTTGCACTACAACCCTTCTAAATATTTCTTTCTGGCCTCCACCAAAATTATGGGATGTTGGTAGTAGCATATGATTCAACTTTATGCAAAAAACCTAGTGCTGTTCTTTGAAAATTTTGAGTGAATCAACCTCTTTTCCATTCTGGTCCAGTCTTGTGATTTCTACTACAACCCTATTTAATTTTGCTCCAATGATCTTGTGCTTTCTCCTACTTGTAGACAGCCCTACCAAACCCCTAAATCCAGGAGCATGCACCCATTGGCATATTTTTGGTTCATGAAATAATGCCATTCACATCCTGTCCAGATTTGAAGTTTTGCAAAACTTGCACTAACAAGTTTGTGCTTTTCACAAACTAACCTCACCACCCTCTTATTCATCTAAAGAGACCACCATCTAGAGTTTTTGGCCACTCCAAGACCTGCCTAAGTGCCCTTAGCATTTTGTCAAACACCTTATGGGCATGATCAGTTTTGTCATGGGTTTGTGTTTGCTTTATGAACTTGATCCCCTGACCAAACCAGCCTGTCCAATGGTGTTTCCCTAGCCTATAACCCCACCCTGCTAACCCTCTTGCGGTTTGGAAACCCCCAGCATGCCATGGCATTTCGTCGAGCACGTCCCGTGCATGCCCGGAGCGCGAGCAGAGCACGCGTTTTGCACGTGCCGCGCCCGACCAACGCGTCGCGCCCCTAGCTTGCCCCCACTGCAGAACCACGCCACGCACGTCCCTCCTCACCGCTTCACGCCAAGACGCCCCTCGCCACGCCCCGGCAGGCCAAGAGCTAGCCGCCGCGGCCGCCCGACAGCCCCCTGCTCATGTCGGTGCCGCCGAGCCTCCCCCGCTCGCCACCTGCCTCCTGGAGCAGTGCGTGCTCATCCACAAGCATGTCCCCTAGCGCTCGTCGCCGCCACGACACCCTGCCACTACAAGAAAGCGGTCCGCCGTCGTTCTTATCCGGCCACCGCAAACCGACCTCGTCGCGCTATATAAGGAGGCCCCCGAACTCATTCAAGCATGCAGACAACCTCAGGCCACCCCCATGGCACCCCCACAGCCAGCAATCATCGGGTGAAATCCGTCTTCCCCAACTCCGGCCGGTTCGGCCGCCGCCGTGTCCCAGCTCCATTCACCGCAACCAGAGCCCCTCCCATCCGTCCAACGCCACCAAATGACTCCACTTCGACTTGCGGAGCCGCCCAGCTACTCAAACCCGACCTGGAGCCACCGTAGTTCAAACGCCCAAAACTCCCAAAGCCACCGGCCGCCGCGAAGCTCGCCGCCGGCGATTCCCTCCACCCCCGACGACCCTACAACCACCGGGAGGACCGCCTAGGAGTGGCGGATCCATCCCTGCATTCAGATGCCCGCGAAGAGCCGCCGTTCGCCGGCGACGATCGCCGTTGCCTCGCCTCCGTTCGGGCAGAGGAAGAGGAGGGAGGGATAGACCAATCAAACCTGACCAGTGGGCCAGGCGGGCCCACTGTCGGTGACCCACGCGCAGTCCACACTGGATAAGTGGAGGCGTATTTCCAGAGTACGCCTTCGACGTGTGCGTATATTCGAAACGTTTTTCTTTTTCTGTTTTAATTTTAATAACAGATTTTTACCAAAACTTTGACTGAGCTTAACTTTTTAAATATAACTCCAAATGAATTGATTCTTTTTCCTACATCTCTCAAATTCTGTCTAGTTTATTTTAAGATTTATTTGAAAATTTTCCAAACAACTTTTTTGTACTGTTTTTGAAATATGTGTTATTTGCATATTTTTGAAAATAGGATTTTGGAAGAGAAGAAAGCTTTCAAAAGTTTTGGAGTGCACCCTGCCTTTCCACACCATTGAAGGCAAGCATTCTGAACCCTGGAATAATATTTTTGGTGTGTTAGTTGACACGTTTATAACACCACCTTATTTCGGAGAACTTGTTATTTCATGTGATATGGTCATTTGCATGGATGCATATTAGTGATTTCCTTGCGGTTGGAAATGAATATACTTGTGATGGCGATCATCCTCATGTGCCTTGCATGCATGCCGGAAAGGAATCCGGGAAAGCCTCTGCCTTAGGTAGGAGTGAGCTTGTCACCGGTCCCCGTCGGGACGGTTATGTCCGGTATGGCATGGTAAGGTATATTGAGTGGTGATTTTGTTGGTTGAAATATATTTTGTTATACATGTCATGCAGGGAACTTATAAACCTCCTGAGTCGACCGTAGACCGAGTCTTGTTCCAGTAACCCCCATACTTGTTTTGTACTACCACTTGTCCCTGCCGCAGGTAGGGTACGGTTCAGTAAGTCGTCAACCCCTTTCAAGCACACACCGTACAGAGAGGCCATGGTGGAAGATATCGGTTGTAGCCGGTAGGCAGGCCACCTGGTCCGGGGGCATGGGTGTTTCCGGTTGGGACCGAGAGGGGAGGCCACCCCTTAGAGCGCGTGATATAAATTTGATCCCATGCTACGCGAGGCTGTAGCCTCCCCACTTAGAGTTTTGCTTAACAAGTGTCGTGGGTGATTCCAGACACCGATGAGTTAAGCTGGTGTGTGCAAGTTAGGCGTGTTTTCAACTAAAAGGCCGTAGACGGAATTAGTCCTGATGGACTAAAGGAATCCGTTACTCGTGGGTAAAGAGTACACCCTCTGCAGAGATTAAATCTATTCAAATAGCCGTGTCCATGGTCAAGGATTACAGTCTGGGATGGGTCAAGTGTTGGTCTTAGTGTCGGTCTTCGGAGGTGAAATATTGTTAAACCAAACTTGGATACCGACTGGTTACCTGTGAGGACCATGATTATTATTTTGTGATGGACTAACCCGTTGCATTATTTATATTATCGAGTATCCCTGGGACGGTTCTACCTCCTGGACATTCATTGTGATTATTTATTTTATAAGCCCTTTATGTGGTGTCGCTCAGACGCCCGACTGTGGCATTCCTCTTATAAGCCCTTTATGTGGTGTCGCTCAGACGCCCGACTGTGGCATTTCTCTTAAAGCCCTTTATGTGGTGTCGCTCAGACGCCTGACTGTGGCATTTCTCTTAAAGCCCTTTATGTGGTGTCGCTCAGACGCCCGACTGTGGCATTTCTTTTAAAGCCCTTTATGTGGTGTCGCTCAGACGCCCGACTGTGGCATTTCTCTTATAAGCCCTTTATGTGGTGTCGCTCAGACGCCCGACTGTGGCATTTCTTTTAAAGCCCTTTATGTGGTGTCACTCAGACGCCCGACTGTGGCATTTCTCTTATAAGCCCTTTATGTGGTGTCGCTCAGACGCCTGACTGTGGCATTTCTTTAAAAGCCCTTTATGTGGTGTCGCTCAGACGCCCGACTGTGGCATTTCTTTTAAAGCCCTTTATGTGGTGTCGCTTAGACGCCCGACTGCGGCATTTTATTCCCACTCTATTACTGCTTATTCATGTTGCATGAAAATAACCTGCTTGCATGCATAAAGGATGTTTTATTTATGACTGACGATGGGATCATGGAATTTTTTTCAGTTCATGATTATCAATTATATTATACCTGTGTTTCTTAATGTTTGCGAGTACATTCAAAGTACTCACTGGCTTGTCCCTGACTATTGTCTTGGCCAGATTTTTGCTTGGAGAGGAGCTTTGCGATGACAGCCCCGGAACCTACGCAAATGGAGATAGCAGCCTCGTGAAGATAGGAGTTATCCTGGTCAGCTGTTCCTGTGGGAAATGGAGTCCCATAGACACTGATGTCTCACAAACCGCTTCTGCCATCGACCACTAGAAACCCAATTGTTGTACTCACAGTCCAGAATGGTCTTGTACTACATATTTTGTATTTTCGCTTGGAATTTCTATATCAAGTTGGTGCCTCATCAGCTAACAGTAATCCTGGGGCTGGTGAGCACGACGGCCATTTTCTGGAAATCAATGTCTGGAAAAAACGGTCGTGACAGACTTGGTATCAGAGCCAGGCTGACCATTGGCTAATCCTATCTTAGCCGGGTCTATAAACTTAGGCAAACCAACCCACCAAACCATAACCTAACCCCAGCCGAGCTTCTCGTACAAGATAGCCACACAGTAACCCAACACATTTTGGTAGTCGGTGCCCAACCTATCAACCTAACCTGTCGCTCATGCGCCAGTGATCGAATCCTAAATAGTCCTTTCTCGCAAACGTGCGAAGGAAGACTCCGTCCCCTTTTCCTATAAAGAGGGGCACGCTAGCCCCAACACAGCACAACACAACCTCTACCCCAAACCAAGCTACAATGCCTGGCCCTGTCGTGCACAATGAGACCACGGCAACCAACCTTGGAGGCTTTGTGACTATACTCGCAAACCTCACCCGTCGTGCCTATGCGTTAGAAGAGCCCCCAGAATATGTTGTGTACCAAGGACCCAGGAGTGGTGAGAACTGTCAATTCTGGGCCACTGTACACATCTACGGTAGGGGTCTAGAGCCCGAGCGCCCCTACAGGTTCACCGGAAGGACAACTTCCTTTGAGCCACAAGCCATCCAACTAGCTGCTCGAGAGGCTATAGTTCATCTCCGGCACTTGTCGCCCAGAGTTAACTGTCGCTCGTTCCACTACTACCCCAGACGTGAAGGGTATGGTAGACCACCCCAAGTTGCCAACGGAGATCATGAGACAGATCCTGCATTGTTGCACCTAGTGCGCTATGTAAGTGCACTAGAGGAACTGTGCGATCAAATAACTATTGATCTAATCGCAGCTCGTGGAGAGCTGGTTCGTCGAGCCCCGGCGAGAGAAGAGAACGAGCCCAACGCCGACAACCCAGTCGTGCTGTTTGGACACCCGATCGAGTCCCTGAGGCCTGCCCTAGCCATCAGCCAAGGTGCTGCGATAACCCCAGAGGTGCTTCGTCGCATATTGGGAGCACACTCCAACGGGATTGTGGCCAACAATCCCCGAGATGGTCCTCATCGCTACCCCGAGCCTGCAGCCCCTCAACCCACTCCAGCTAATTCTGACGACGAGACCCGTGGAGGAACCTCAAGGCACGCCCGCTTGGATGTAAACGAGGTAGATTAAGTCACCCGAGTCGTATCAAGTCCCAGTGTACCCTCGCTTTGTAATCATGTGGCCTTGTATTTAAATGCCGCCTGTTGTCATGCCTCTGTCTTAATAGTAGCCTTGCCTGGATACGCCAGTATGCAATATAAGATTTCTATCCTGGACACAGTTACCAAAAATCACCCCGTCAACCCTACAGTAACACATCACTCTAGTGAAATGTGTGAATCTGTGGCTTGACCCTGACCCTTGGAACAGAGCTGAAAATTTTATTTACCATTCACCTCGGTAAAAATGACCCAGCTCCGGTGCTATAAAAAGGCCACCGCGTGACCTTGCCAAGCACCTCTCACCTTGTGCACCACCCTCACAACCATTTCCTAGCCATGCCGAGCCCTAGCATTTATCTGAGAACCCCAGATGCAACCCCGGGTAGTTTTGTCAAGATATTGCGGGATTTTACCTGTAGTACCATGGGCGCTACCCAGCCACCCCAGTACGAGCTGTTCAAATTGAGAATTACCCCTTCCACCTCGAGATATTGGGCAGCAGTACACATCCCTCCCGTAAACTCGAACCAAGATCCAACGAAGGTCTCCTTCGTGGGGAAATCTATGCCAACCCCACATATGGCCATAGAAGCTGTTGCATACGAAGCGCTTGCTCGCCTTCGATTCGCGGTACCCTATGCCAGCGAACGAGGGTATTATTACTTCCCGAGCCGTGCAGCACCCGGAGGGGTGACATCTTTTCCCGGTGGACGCATTGAGAGAGACCTAGTCCTGGCCAACCTTGTCCAGTACGTCATCGCTCAAGAGCGTTTAACCCAACGTGTGATGGATTATCTCTAGAGCCTCGCAGATTTAAATCCTTAGATCGCCATCGGCAGAGCACTAAGGCCCGGCCAGGAGAGACACGTGCATCGACTGGTCAATCCACTTCCCCCGATAGAAGAGGAGTGTATCCCAGTACCGGAGACGTTTTCTGGGGACCCCGTCCAGTTACCGTTTCCATTTTAGACGTCGCTGCGGTGTTCATTATTGCAACATTTATTTATGTGTGTGACTTATGCGTGATACCCTAAGTTTGTACGGCGAATCAATTATTTGGCTTCTACTAATGTGTGTAGTTTTGTTGTGGTTTATGCTCCTTTAAATTAACTGTTTTTCCCTCGCAAAATCCTGGAGTGAGATTTCTTTTCCCTGAGTTGCTACATCTGCACCTTCTCACGGCGTGGATTAATTAATTTCACACAGCACCACGGCAGCAGACTCACAACCATAATCATTCGAACACATACACTGTTTGCAAAACTTTGCAATGGTGTTACATCTAGCTAATCACCCCCTAACAACAGTTAGCACCCGGCACACCCCATCTACTTCTCGTGATCACCACCACCGCGGAGAGCCAACACCCGAGCAGCAGCATCGCGACGATCGTCGAGGATCATCGCGCACAGGAGCACGGAGAGCCCCAGCAGTGTCGCCAGCCCTCCTCATATCAGGATCGCAAACCAGTCCGGCATCACCTCTGCCATTAGAGCCTAACCCAAGCTTTTGTAAGCAGTAATGGAGGAAGAAGGAGGAGGAGTGAGGCCAGGTGTGAGGAAGAAGAGAGGGGCACCCCGGCCGTTTTATAGCTCGAGCTCGGTGTACGATGGGCGAAGTCCACCAACGCCGCTCGTCGCCGATCGCCGGTGTTTGGAGACGAATCCGCGAGCAGTGCCGACAGCGCGCTGGCCCGCGAGGTGAGTGCACGCTGCACCGGCAGCTAGCACGCCGCGCACTACCGCGGTACGGCCTAGATGCCCTACGCGCTAGGCATCGTCGGTGGAGAAAGCGCGCGGGAGAGAGGAAGAAGAGAGAACCAGAGGGAGAAGAAGAGGCTGACAGTGGGCCCCGGGTCCACCTGTTGGCCAGAGAGAGCACTGTGCTGTCGGGTACGACCAGCGTATATTTAAATTTAGAAGCTATTCTAAATTTATATCCATCATAGAAATCTCACGTTTTGTCCCGAACCGTAGATTTTTTTCACGCAGCACCAGTATCCACACTGTGGTTTTTCACCACTTATTGCCCTCTCACTGTAGCCACATTTTTACTGCTTATAGTTTTTCTTAAAACAACTTTTAACAAATCTCGAGGACGAGATTTTTCTTAAGGGGGGTAGTGTTGTGACACCCAAAATTCTTGGCCTTGTTTTATTAATTAAGATTTTGCCAGGAATTAAAACTTTTATTTTCTGGGCTCCCTTTTTATTTTTTTGAACCATTATCTCCCTTGTTATTATGGAGCTTTTCCCCAAAATGAAAACCTTTCAAATATGTTATTGGACTTGTTTAATCTCTCAAGAAAAACTTTTCTTTTATCAGTATAACTAATTACATAATTAATTTGCTTAATTTGTATTTTCTTGAAAAATGGTTTTCCAAGGTTATATGGCCATATTTGACCTACAACCATTTGATAAATTCACTTAAAATTCCATACAAAATTTGGAGATGTCATGTGATGTTTTTAAATCACTTTTATACAAAAATATCTTTTATTCATGTAATATGTTGAGCTCTGCATCAATTTTTCTTCTCTGGTCCAGAGTGCAATTTTGCACTACAACCCTTCTAAATATTTCTTTCTGGCCTCCACCAAAATTATGGGATGTTGGTAGTAGCATATGATTCAACTTTATGCAAAAAACCTAGTGCTGTTCTTTGAAAATTTTGAGTGAATCAACCTCTTTTCCATTCTGGTCCAGTCTTGTGATTTCTACTACAACCCTATTTAATTTTGCTCCAATGATCTTGTGCTTTCTCCTACTTGTAGACAGCCCTACCAAACCCCTAAATCCAGGAGCATGCACCCATTGGCATATTTTTGGTTCATGAAATAATGCCATTCACATCCTGTCCAGATTTGAAGTTTTGCAAAACTTGCACTAACAAGTTTGTGCTTTTCACAAACTAACCTCACCACCCTCTTATTCATCTAAAGAGACCACCATCTAGAGTTTTTGGCCACTCCAAGACCTGCCTAAGTGCCCTTAGCATTTTGTCAAACACCTTATGGGCATGATCAGTTTTGACATGGGTTTGTGTTTGCTTTATGAACTTGATCCCCTGACCAAACCAGCCTGTCCAATGGTGTTTCCCTAGCCTATAACCCCACCCTGCTAACCCTCTTGTGGTTTGGAAACCCCCAGCATGCCATGGCATTTCGTCGAGCACGTCCCGTGCACGCCCGGAGCGCGAGCAGAGCACGCGTTTTGCACGTGCCGCGCCCGAGCCAACGCGTCGCGCCCCTAGCTTGCCCCCACTGCAGAACCACGCCATGCACGTCCCTCCTCACCGCTTCACGCCAAGCCGCCCCTCGCCACGCCCCGGCAGGCCAAGAGCTAGCCGCCGCGGCTGGCCGACAGCCCCCTGCTCATGTCGGCGCCGCCGAGCCTCCCCCGCTCGCCACCTGCCTCCTGGAGCAGTGCTGCTCATCCGCAAGCATGTCCCCTAGCGCTCGTCGCCGCCACGACGCCCTGCCACTACAGGAAAGCGGTCCGCCGTCATTCTTATCCGGCCACCGCAAACCGACCTCGTCGCGCTATAAAAGGAGGCCCCCGAACTCATTCAAGCACGCAGAAAACCTCAGGCCACCCCCATGGCACCCCCACAGCCAGCAATCTTCGGGGGAAAGCCGTCTTCCCCAACTCCGGCCGGTTCGGCCGCCGCCGTGTCCCAGCTCCATTCACCGCAACCAGAGCCCCTCCCATCCGTCCAACGCCACCAAATGACTCCACTTCGACTTGCGGAGCCGCCCAGCTACTCAAACCCGACCTGGAGCCACCGTAGTTCAAACGCCCAAAACTCCCGAAGCCACCGGCCTCCGCGAAGCTCGCCGCCGGCGATTCCCTCCACCCCCGACGACCCTACAACCACCGGGAGGACCGCCTAGGAGTGGCGGATCCATCCCTGCATTCAGATGCCCGCGAAGAGCCGCCGTTCGCCGGCGACGATCGCCGTTACCTCGCCTCCGTTCGGGCAGAGGAAGAGGAGGGAGGGATAGACCAGTCAAACCTGACCAGTGGGCCAGGCGGGCCCACTATCGGTGACCCACGCGCAGTCCACACTGGATAAGTGGAGGCATATTTCCAGAGTACGCCTTCGACGTGTGCGTATCGAAACGTTTTTCTTTTTCTCTTTTAATTTTAATAACAGATTTGACCAAAACTTTGACTGAGCTTAACTTTTTAAATATAACTCCAAATGAATTGATTCTTTTTCCTACATCTCTCAAATTCTGTCTAGTTTATTTTAAGATTTATTTGAAAATTTTCCAAACAACTTTTTGTACTGTTTTTGAAATATGTGTTATTTGCATATTTTTGAAAATAGGATTTTGGAACAGAAGAAAGCTTTCAAAAGTTTTGGAGTGCACCCTGCCTTTCCACACCATTGAAGGCAAGCATTCTGAACCCTGGAATAATATTTTTGGTGTGTTAGTTGACACGTTTATAACACCACCTTATTTCGGAGAACTTGTTATTTCATGTGATATGGTCATTTGCATGGATGCATATTAGTGATTTCCTTGCGGTTGGAAATGAATATACTTGTGATGGCGATCATCCTCATGTGCCTTGCATACATGCCGGAAAGGAATCTGGGAAAGCCTCTGCCTTGGGTAGGAGTGAGCTTGTCACCGGTCCCCGTCGGGATGGTTATGTCCGCTATGGCATGGTAAGGTATATTGAGTGGTGATTTTGTTGGTTGAAATATATTTTGTTATACATGTCATGTAGGGAACTTATAAACCTCCTGAGTCGACCGTAGACCGAGTCTTGTTCCAGTAACCCCCATACTTGTTTTGTACTACCACTTGTCCCTGCCATAGGTAGGGTACGGTTCAGTAAGTCGTCAACCCCTTTCAAGCACACACCGTACAAAGAGGCCATGGTGGAAGATATCGGTTGTAGCCGGTAGGCAGGCCACCTGGTCCGGGGGCATGGGTGTTTACGGTTGGGACCGAGAGGGGAGGTCACCCCTTAGAGTGCACGATATAAATTTGATCCCATGCTACGCGAGGTTGTAGCCTCCCCACTTAGAGTTTTGCTTAACAAGTGTCGTGGGTGATTCCAGACACCGATGAGTTAAGCTGGTGTGTGCAAGTTAGGCGTGTTTTCAACTAAAAGGCCGTAGACGGAATTAGTCCTGATGGACTAAAGGAATCCGTTACTCGTGGGTAAAGAGTACACCCTCTGCAGAGATTAAACCTATTCGAATAGCCGTGTCCATGGTCAAGGATTACAGTCTGGGATGGGTCGAGTGTTGGTCTTAGTGTCGGTCTTCGGAGGTGAAATATTGTTAAACCAAACTTGGATACCGACTGGTTACCTGTGAGGACCATGATTATTATTTTGTGATGGACTAACCCGTTGCATTATTTATATTATCGAGTATCCCTGGGACGGTTCTACCTCCTGGACATTCATTGTGATTATTTATTTTATAAGCCCTTTATGTGGTGTCGCTCAGACGCCCGACTGTGGCATTCCTCTTATAAGCCCTTTATGTGGTGTCGCTCAGACGCCCGACTGTGGCATTTCTCTTAAAGCCCTTTATGTGGTGTCGCTCAGACGCCCGACTGTGGCATTTCTCTTAAAGCCCTTTATGTGGTGTCGCTCAGACGCCTGACTGTGGCATTTCTTTTAAAGCCCTTTATGTGGTGTCGCTCAGACGCCCGACTGTGGCATTTCTCTTATAAGCCCTTTATGTGGTGTCGCTCAGACGCCCGACTGTGGCATTTCTTTTAAAGCCCTTTATGTGGTGTTGCTCAGACGCCCGACTGTGGCATTTCTCTTATAAGCCCTTTATGTGGTGTCGCTCAGACGCCCGACTGTGGCATTTCTTTAAAAGCCCTTTATGTGGTGTCGCTCAGACGCCCGACTATGGCATTTCTTTTAAAGCCCTTTATGTGGTGTCGCTCAGACACCCGACTGCGGCATTTTATTCCCACTCTATTACTGCTTATTCATGTTGCATGAGAATAACCTGCTTGCATGCATAAAAGATGTTTTATTTATGACTGACGATGGGATCATGGAATTTTTTTTCAGTGCATGATTATCAATTATATTATACCTGTGTTTCTTAATGTTTGCGAGTACATTCAAAGTACTCACTGGCTTGTCCCTGGCTATTGTCTTGGCCAGATTTTTGCTTGGAGAGGAGCTTTGCGATGACAGCCCCGGAACCTACGCAAATGGAGATAGAAGCCTCGCGAAGATAGGAGTTATCCTGGTCAGCTGTTCCTGTGGGAAATGTAGTCCCATAGACACTGATGTCTCACAAACCGCTTCCGCCATCGACCACTAGAAACCCAATTGTTGTACTCACAGTCCAGAATGGGCTTGTACTACATATTTTGTATTTTCGCTTGGAATTTCTATATCAAGTTGGTGCCTCATCAGCTAACAGTAATCCTGGGGCTAGTGAGCACGACGGCCATTTTCTGGAAATCAATGTCTGGAAAAAACGGTCGTGACAAGCTAAGCACTTCTACCATTGCAAGAAAGATCAATCTAGTAGGCCAAACCAAACTCATAATTCAAAGAGACTTGCAAAGATAACCAATCATACATAAAATAATTCAGAGAAGATTCAAATATTATTCATAGATAGACTTGATCATAAACCCACAATTCATCGGTTTCAACAAACACACCGCAAAAAAGAAGATTACATCGAATAGTTCTCGACAAGAGAGGGGGATAACATTGTATTGAGATCCAAAAAGAGATAAGAAGCCATCTAGCTACTAACTATGGACCCGTAGGTCTTAGGTAAACTACTCACACTTCATTGGAGAGGCTATGGTGTTGATGTAGAAGCCCTTCGTGATCGATGCCCCCTCCGGCGGAGCTCCAGAATAGGCCCCAAGATGGGATCTCGTGGATACAGAAAGTTGCGGCGATGGAATTAGGGTTTTGGCTCCATATCTGATCGTTTTGGGGTACGTGGGTATATATAGGAGGAAGAAGTACGTCGGTGGAGCAACAGGGGGCCCACGAGGGTGGAGGGCGCTCCTGGGGGGGGGGGGGGTAGGCACACCCCCTACCTCGTGGCCTCCTGTTACGTGGCTTGACATAGGGTCCAAGTCTCCTGAGTTGTATTCGATGAGAAAATCATGTTCCCGAAGGTTTCATTCTGTTTGGACTCCGTTTGATATTCCTTTTCTTCGAAACCCTAAAACAGGCAAAAAACAACAATTCTGGGCTGGGCCTCCGGTTAATAGGTTAGTCCCAAATATAATATAAAAGTGGAAAATAAAGCCCAATAATGTCCAAAACAGTAGATAATATAGCATGGAGCAATCAAAAACTACAGATACGTTGGAGACGTATCAAGCATCCCCAAGCTTAATTCCTTCTCGTCCTCGAGTAGGTAAATGATAAAAATAGAATATTTGATGCGGAGTGCTACTTGGCATAATTTTAACGTAATTCTTCTTAATTATGGTATGAATATTCAGATCTGAAAGATTCAAGACAAAAGTTCATATTGACCTAAAAATGATAATACTTCAAGCATACTAACTAAGCAATTATGTCTTCTCAAAATAACATGGCCAAAGAAAGTTCATCCCTACAAAATCATATGGTTTAGTTATGTTTCATTTTCATCACACAAGAATGCTATCATCATGCACAACCCCGATGACAAGCCAAGCAATTGTTTCATACTTTAGTAATCTCAAACCTATAAACTTTCACGCAATATATGAGCGCGAGCCATGGACATAGCACTATAGGTGGAATAGAATAAAATGAGGGGGGTTATGTGGAGAAGACAAAAAAAGGAGAAAGTCTCACATCAATGAGGCTAATCAATGGGCTATGGAGATGCCCACCGATTGATGTTAATGCAAGGAGTAGGGATTGCCATGCAACGGATGCACTAGAGCTATAAATGTATGAAAGCTCAACAAAAGAATCTAGTGGGTGTGCATCCAACTTGCTTGCTCACGAAGACCTAGGGCACTTGAGGAGGCCCAATGTTGGAATATACAAGCCAAGTTCTATAATGAAAAATTCCCACTAGTATATGAAAGTGATAACATGAGAGACTCTCTACTATGAAGATCATGGTGCTACTTTGAAGCACAAGTGTGGCAAAGGATAGTAACATTATCCCTTCTCTATTTTTCTCTTTTTTTTTTCTTTGGGCCTTTTCCTTTTTTATGGCCTTTCTCTTTTTTGGGGGCCTTCTCTTTTTTATGGCCTTTTTCCTTTTTTGTTTATTCCTCACTTGGGACAATGCTCTAGAAAATGATGATCATCACACTTCTATTTATTTACAACTCAATGATTACAACTCGATACTAGAGCAAATATGACTATATGAATGCCTCCGGCGGTGTACCGGGATATGCAATGGACCAAGAGTGACATGTATGAAAGAATTATGAATGGTGGCTTTGCCACAAATACAATGTCAACTACATGACCATGCTAAGCAATATGACAATGATGAATGTGTCATGATGAACGGAATGATGGAAAGTTGCATGGCAATATATCTCGGAATGGCTATGGAAATGCCATAATAGGTAGGTATGGTGGCTGTTTTGAGGAAGATATAAGGAGGTTTATGTGTGAAAGAGCGTATCATATCACGGGGTTTGGATGCATCGACGAAGTTTGCGCCAACTCTCAATGTGATAAAGGGAAATGCACGGTACCGAAGAGGCTAGCAAGGATGGAAGGGTGAGAGTGCGTATAATCCATGGACTGAACATGAGTCATAAAGAACTCACATACTTATTGCAAAAATCTACAAGTCATCAAAAACCTCGGTACTGCGCGCATGCTCCTAGGGGGATAGATTGGTAGGAAAAGACCATTGCTCGTCCCCGACCGCCACTCATAAGGAAGAAAATCAAATAACACCTCATGTTTCAAATTTGTTGCATAACGTTTACCATACGTGCATGCTACAGGACTTGCAAACCTCAACACAAGTATTTCTCAATTTCAGAACTACTCAACTAGCACGACTTTGATATTATTACCTCCATGTCTCAAAACAATCATCAAGCATCAAACTTCTCTTAGTATTCAACACACTCATAAGAAAGTTTTATTATTAATCTTGCATACCAAGCATATTAGGATTTTAAGCAAATTACCATGCTATTAAGACTCTCAAAATAATCTAAGTGAAGCATGAGAGATCAATAGTTTCTATAAAACAAATCCACCACCGTGCTCTAAAAGATATAAGTGAAGCACTAGAGCAAAATTATATAACTCAAAAGATATAAGCGAAGCACATAGAGTATTCTAACAAATTCCAAATCATGTATGGCTCTCTCAAAAGGTGTGTACACCAAGGATGATTGTGGTAAACTAACAAGCAAAGACTCAAATAATACAAGACGCTCCAAGCAAAACACATATCATGTGGCGAATAAAAATATAGCTCCAAGTAAAGGTACCGATAGAAGTAGACGAAAGAGGGGATGCCCCCAAGCTTTGGCTTTTAGGTGTCCTTAGATTATCTTGGGGGTGCCATGGGCATCCCCAAGCTTAGGCTCTTGCCACTCCTTGTTCCATAATCCATAAAATCTTTACCCAATACTTGAAAACTTCACAACACAAAACTTAAAGTAGAAAATCTCGTGAGCTCCGTTAGCGAAAGAAAACAAAAGACCACTTCAAGGTACTGTAATGAACTCATTCTTTATTTATATGGTGTTTCCATCTTCTTGCATCTCTGTTGGATTCCTTCTTTCAATTTGTTCAACCTCTCAAGGTTCATGGTTTCACTCGTTTGTCAAAGAAGCAACTTTGTTTTACCTCTTCCTCTTCCGTTTCTCCCCGGCGCCATCCTTAGATCTCGGGTCGAGATCTCTTGTAAGTGGAGGAGAGTTGTGACGCCCCTAGACCGACGCTCCAGATGCCTTCCATGTTTTTCGGGTGTCGTTGTGTGAGTTGTTGGTTTGTTGCATTCATGTTCGCATCATTTGCATTGCATCATGTCATCTTGCAACCCCTTTTTAAAAACTCAACCAAATAAATTGCATAGATCTTCCGATCTATTTAAATCGAGGGAATTCACATGGTGATTTCTCTTTATAACATATCCTCCCAATACTTAGGGAGCTATATTAAAATATGCTATTAACTTTGGAATCGCCATAACACACCTGCAGTTTAAGTTCCATTCAATTTCTATCTCAATTCCTTGCCTCAAACTTTGCCAACAATTCTATCTATTTTACTAAGGCTCCTCCTAAAGTCTCAATATTTTCGGGCACTTCTAAATCCTAGCCCATGTTCAAACCATTCGAGTTTAATCCTTGCAATCTTGCCCACTCCATTTTTCTGGGGTCAAGCGCATTTTTATGTTCCCGGGAAAATTAGCTTCATGCGCAAAATCTTTCCCTAACCCTCTCTTTCTTTTCCTCTCTAATTCTTTTCTGTTAAAGAACATGAGGGGGGGGGGAGAGAGCCCAGCTGTAGCGTGCAGCTAGGCCGGCCCATTTGCATCATGGCCCAACCGACAGGCCCATCCATCCCTCCTAACCCTAGCCGATCGAGATCCCACACCTGGTCTGATCCCCATCTCTCCCTCAATCCCCTCGTTCTCTCGCTCTCACTCGCTCGCCCCCGCCATCGTCGTCCCAGTCGGGAGAGGCTCCCGACCTGCTAGCCTCGTTCCTCTCCCCTCCGTCCTCCTACGCCACCACATGCAGAGGAGTAGGGCCCTCGCGCTGCACGCCTCGCCCGCCTCCCGCTCTTGGTCATCCTCGCCGCTGACCTCCTTTGCCTCTGTCGCGCCGTCCCTCAAGCTCCCGCAAGCCCACGTCCTCCGCCGCCAAGCAAGCTGCCGCCCTGCGTGTGCGACCACGCCGGCCTCTCCTTCCTCCCGCCGCACCACCAGACCTCCGCCCGACCTCAACCATGTGTTGGGGATCGTAACAGAAATTAAAAATTTTCTACGCATCACCAAGATCAATCTATGGAGTATTCTAGCAACGAGGGGAATAGGAGTGCATCTACATACCCTTGTAGATCGCGAGCAGAAGCGTTCAAGTGAACGGGGATGATGGAGTCGTACTCGCCGTGATCCAAATCACCGATGACCAAGTGCCGAACGGACAGCACCTCCGCGTTCAACACACGTACGGTTGGGAAGACGTCTCCTCCTTCTTGATCCAGCAAGGGGAAAGGAGAGGTTGATGAAGATCCATCAGCACGACAGCGTGGTGGTGGATGCAGCAGGATCCCGGCAGGGCTTCGCCAAGCACAAGCGGGGAGGAGAGGTGTTACGGAGGGAGAGGGAGGCGCCAAGAGCAAGGTACGGCTGCCCTCCCTCCCTTCCACTATATATAGGGGCTGGGGGGCGCATGCCCCCTTGGAGATCCCATCTAAAAGGGGGGGCGGCCCCTGGGGGCAACGACCCCCTTAGGGTTTCCAACCAGGGGGGCGCATGCCCCCTCGGCGGGGCAACGACCCCCTAGGGTTTCCAACCCTAGGCGCCTTGGGCCCTTGGGTGGGGCGCACCAGCCCATCAGGGGCTGGTTCCCACGCCACTTCAGCCCATGGGGCCCTTCGGGATAGGTGGCCTCATCCGGTGGACCCCCGGGACCCTTCCGGTGGTCCCGGTACAATACCGGTAACCCTCGAAACCTTCCCGCTGGCCGAAACTGGACTTCCTATATATAAATCTTTACCTCCGGACCATTCCGGAACCCCTCGTGACGTCCGGGATCTCATCCGGGACTCCGAACAACTTTCGGGTTACTGCATACTAATATCTCTACAACCCTAGCGTCACCGAACCTTAAGTGTGTAGACCCTACGGGTTCGGGAGACACGCAGACATGACCGAGACGCCTCTCCGGTCAATAACCAACATCGGGATATGGATACCCATGTTGGCTCCCACATGCTGCTCGATGATCTCATCGGATGAACCACGATGTCGAGGACTTAATCAATCCCGTATCCAATTCCCTTTGTCAATCAGTACGTTACTTGCCCAAGACTCGATCGTCGGTATCCCAATACCTTGTTCAATCTCGTTACCGGCAAGTCACTTTACTCGTACCGTAATGCATGATCCCGTGACCAACCCCTTGGTCACATTGAGATCATTATGATGATGCATTACCGAGTGGGCCCAGAGATACCTCTCCGTCATACGGAGTGACAAATCCCAGTCTCGATTCGTGCCAACCCAACAGATACTTTCGGAGATACCTGTAATGTACCTTTATAGCCACCCAGTTACGTTGTGATGTTTGGCACACCCAAGGCACTCCTACGGTATCCGGGAGTTGCACAATCTCATGGTCTAAGGAAATGATACTTGACATTCAGAAAAGCTACAACAAACGAACTACACGATCTTTGAGCTAAGCTTAGGATTGGGTCTTGTCCATCACATCATTCTCCTAATGATGTGATCTCGTTATCAATGACATCCCCACGTCCATAGCCAGGAAACTATGACTATCTGTTGATCAACAAGCTAGTCAACTAGAGGCTCACTAGGGACACATTGTGGTCTATGTATTCACACATGTATTACGATTTCCGGATAATACAATTAGAGCATGAATAATAGACAATTATCATGAACAAGGAAATATAATAATCATTTTATTATTGCCCCTAGGGCATATTTCCAACACCGTGGACATGCACTGCCGCTACTCTGCTGCGCACGTCCCGCTTCCCTCACCGCGCTCGCTCCTTCGCTGCTACCCGACGTCATCGCCTTCCTGCCATGTTGCTACCTCTTGAGCACTGCGTTGGTTTTCCCTTGAAGAGGAAAGGGTGATGCATCAAAGTAGCGTAAGTATTTCCCTCAGTTATTGAGAACCAAGGTATCAATCCAGTAGGAGGCCACGCACGAGTCCCTCGCACCTACACAAACAAATAAACTCCTCGCAACCAACGCAATAAAGGGGTTGTCAATCCCTTCACGGTCACTTACGAGAGTGAGATCTGATATATATGATAAGATAATATTTGTGGTATTTTTATGATAAAGAGAAATAAAGATGCAAAGTAAAATAAAAGGCAAAATAAATAGCTAAGTATTAGAAGATTAATATGATGGAGAATAGACCCGGGGGCCATAGGTTTCACTAGTGGCTTCTCTCGAGAGCGTAAGTATTACGGTGGGTGAACAAATTACTGTTGAGCAATTGACAGAATTGAGCATAGTTATGAGAATATATAAGTATGATCATGTATATAGGCATCATGTCTGAGACAAGTAGACCGACTCCTGCCTGCATCTACTACTATTACTCCACACATCGACCGCTATCCAGCATGCATCTAGAGTATTAAGTTCAAGAGAACAGAGTAATGCTTTAAGAAAGATGACATGATGTAGAGGGATAAACTCATGCAATATGAAATAAACCCCATCTTGTTATCCTCGATGGCAACAATACAATACGTGCCTTGCTGCCCCTACTGTCACTGGGAAAGGACACCGCAAGATTGAACCCAAAGCTAAGCACTTCTCCCATTGCAAGAAAGATCAATCTAGTAGGCCAAACCAAACTGATAATTCGAAGAGACTTGCAAAGATAACCAATCATACATAGAAGAATTCAGAGAAGATTCAAATATTGTTTATAGATAAACTTGATCATAAACCCACAATTCATCGGTCTCAACAAACACACCGCAAAAGAAGATTACATCGAATAGATCTCCACAAGAGAGGGGGAGAACTTTGTATTGAGATCCAAAAAGAGAGAAGAAGCCATCTAGCTAATAACTATGGACCCGAAGGTCTGAAGTAAACTACTCACACTTCATCGGAGAGGCTATGGTGTTGATGTAGAAGCCCTCCGTGATCGATGCCCCCTCCGACGGAGCTTCGGAAAAGGCCCCAAGATGGGATCTCATGGATACAGAAAGTTACAGCAATGGAATTAGGGTTTTGGCTCCGTATCTGGTAGTTTTGGGGTATGTAAGTATATATAGGAGGAAGGAGTACGTCGGTGGAGCAACATGGGCCCCACGAGGGTGGACGGCCCGCCTGGGGGGTGGGGGGTAGGCGCGCCCCCTACCTCGTGCCTTCCTGGTTGATGTCTTGACGTAGGGTCCAAGTCCTGTCGATCATGTTCGTTCCGAAAATCACGTTCCCGAAGGTTTCATTCCGTTTGGACTCCGTTTGATATTCTTTTTCTACGAAACCCTAAAATAGGCAAAAAAACAGCAATTCTGGGCTAGGCCTTCGGTTAATAGGTTAGTCCCAAAAATAATATAAAAGTATATAATAAAGGCCAATAATGTCCAAAACAGGATATAATATAGCATGGAACAATCAAAAATTATATATACCGTATCACATGTCAGCATCCATCCCCGACCTTCGGCCGCGTCCAGGCCATTCCCGTCATCCTGCAGCTGCAGCGCCAAGTTCCTCTGCTTCACACGTGCATTGACCGCGCCCCGTCTCCCTCGTCATGACCCTGCCTCCACTAGCAGCCTCATGCTGCCTGTCGTCTCCATGGCCTTGAGGAGCCACCCAAGATGCCGGTTATTTTGGCCCTTGCACATCTGTGTTGACCCGAGGAAACTAACACCGCAAGTCCAAGGACGATCCCCAAAGATTTTGGACGCGCCAAGTTCCTCTCGAAAGTACGTCTACATGATGATCCGCCAAGTACCATAGCACCGAAGACCTTGGATACGCCAAGGTTGAGTACGCCTGGAGATGCAACAAGTACCTCTACCGATGACCCGAACGTCTACGAACCGTGTATGACTACCATCGTTGTGGATCTGACAAGACCTCTGAGATCGACTTCATGGACCGACAAGTACCATGACCACCGTTGTTCACCAAGTACCACGACACCCATGTTTCGTCAAAGTTCGCCTATGAAATGTGTACCACGACATCCGGAGCCCTCGGTTACATGAAGTTCAAGTACCGTCGCCCCGAAGACCTTGGGCTCGTCAAGTACCTCTCTGAAACGAATGTGTACCGCTACTTCCACGACTTCCATGAACAACTACTTCCCTCGATGAACTTGATCTGTTCCAGAAATGCACGCTTCGAAGGTATAACCCTCAGACAACCGCCCGTGAACGAATGCATGATTGTGATGTATGAGTTGCTCATGTTCGAACCGCGTCCGAGTTGTTCCTTGCGCGTTCCTCGTAGCCTTGCCATCGACATGTGGGACACCCGGTATCCGGGATCACTCCCCGTCACTCTTGCATGTTTCGCACAGCCGCACTTGTTCCTTTGCACCAGCATCTCAATCGAGTTGCCGGATCACCGGAATGTTGCCGTGGTAACATTTTCAGATTCCCCGCCGTGGCACCCCTTTCTTTTCGCCATGGCGACAAAATGCTCCCTCTCATATTAAATGTCAACATTTTCATAAAATTGCATAAATCACGCATATGTCATCTGCATCACGATAACAACATTTAAAATGGTTAAAATTATTGTTTGCATTAATTGCCTAAATGACATGTTAATAAGGCTTATTTCTTAACTATTTAACTGTAGCTCCGAATTTAATAAACTTTATATGTAACTTGCTTGAAAAAATGCATAGTTTAACATGTTGGCATTACTTTGCATGTTTAACAACTCTAAAATATGGTTTAGGGCAGAACAGTACCATAACCAAAATATGCACATGGGGATTTTTCGGATTTGTTGTTTGTTATATCCGTCCCCATTTAAATTGCTTAGATAGTGTTTTGTTATGCTTCACCTCTTGCCATGTTTAACAACATTTAATATTGTTGGGTACATAAACGGGAGAGAACTAAATATTTGAATGTGGTGTTTCGTCAATATGCAACTCGTTGCATATTGAGCTCCACTTAATTTGTAGTATTGTTTGTTGCACTTTGCCATGACATGCCTCTTTAAACTGGACATGCGTCATACTTGATTGTGCATCATGCCATGCTTATGTGATGGTTGTTTACTATGATGTTTCCTTCTTTCCGGTTGCGCTTCTCCTTGATAGTTCCAGTTATGTTGCGATTGTGAGGATCCGTTCAACTACGTTGGTTCGTCTACTTCATGGATTCGATCTTCTTCCTAGCGGGATTTCAGGAAAGATGACCGTCACCTTGGATCTCACTACTATCTTTGCTATGCTAGTTATCTCGATGCTATCGCTATGTCGCGCTACCTACCACTTGTTTATTGAGCCTCCTGATACGTATCCGTCGTATCTACTTTTCCAAACACTTTTGCCCTTGTTTTGGACTCTAACTTGCATGATTTGAATGGAACTAACCTGGACTGACGCTGTTTTCAGCAGAATTACCATGGTGTTATTTATGTGCTGAAACAAAAGTTCTCGGAATGACCTAAAACTTCACGGAACACCTTTTTGGAAAATATAAAAAATCCTTGCAAAAGATGAAGGCCAGGGGCCCCACCACCTGTCCACGAGGGTGGGGGGCGCGCCTACCCCCCCAGGGCGCGCCCCCTTACCTCGTGGGCCCTGTGGAGCTCATACGACTCCAACTCCAACTCTATATATTTGGTTTTGGGGAGAAAAAACAGAGAGAATGATTCATCGCGTTTTACGATATGGAGCCGCTGCCAAGCCCTAAAACCTCCCGGGAGGGCTGATCTGGAGTCTGTTTGGGGCTCCGGAGAGGGGAATCCGTCGCCATCATCATCATCAACCATCCTCCATCACCAATTTCATGATGCTCACCGCCGTGCGTGAGTAATTCCATGGTAGGCTTGCTGGACGGTGATGGGTTGGATGGGATCTATCATGTAATTGAGTTAGTTTTGTTAGGGTTTGATCCCTAGTATCCACTACGTTCTGAGATTGATGTTGCTATGACTTTGCTATGCTTAATGCTTGTCACTAGGGCCCAAGTGCCATGATTTCAGATCTGAACCTATTATGTTTTCATCAATATATGAGAGTTCTTGATCCTATCTTGCAAGTCTATAGTCACCTATTATGTGTTATGATCCATTAACCCCGAAGTGACAATAATCGGGATACTTACCGGTGATGACCATAGTTTGAGGAGTTCATGTATTCACTATGTGTTAGTGCTTTGTTCCGGTACTCTATTAAAAGGAGGCCTTAATATCCCTTAGTTTTCGTAAGGACCCCGCTGCCACGGGAGGGTAGGACAAAAGATGTCATGCAAGTTCTTTTCCATAAGCACGTATGACTATATTCGGAATACATGCCTACATTATATCAATGAACTGGAGCTAGTTCTGTGTCACTCTAGGTTATGACTGTTACATGATGAACCGCATCCGGCATAATTCTCCATCACTGATCCATTGCCTACGAGCTTTCCACATATTGTTCTTCACTTATTTACTTTTCCGTTGCTATTGCTATCATCACTACAAAATACCAAAAACACTACTTTTGCTACTGTTACCTTTTGCTACCGTACCACTACTATCATATTACTTTGCTACTAAACACTTTGCTGCAGATACTAAGTTTCCAGGTGTGGTTGAATTGACAACTCAGTTGCTAATACTTGAGAATATTCTTTGGCTCTCCTTGTGTTGAATCAATAAATTTGGGTTGAATACTCTACCCTCCAAAACTGTTGCAATCCCCTATACTTGTGGGTTATCACATCCCAATTTCCATGATGGCCTCTAACCTTTTTACCCTTCCTAGCAAACCGTTGTTTGGCTATGTTACCAGCTTTGCTCAGCTCCTCTTATAGTGTTGCTAGTTGCAGGTGCAGTTGCAGGTGTTCCATGTTGGGACACGGATATCATGGGATATCACAATATCTTTTATTTAATTAATGCATCTATATAGTTGGTAAAGGGTGGAAGGCTCGGCCTTATGCCTGGTGTTTTGTTCCACTCTTGCTGCCCTAGTTTCTGTCATACCGGTGTTATGTTCCTTGATTTTGTGTCCCTAACACGGTGAGGATTTATGGGCCCCTCTTGACAGTTTGCTTTGAATAAAACTCTTCCAGCAAGGCCCAACATTGGTTTTAACATTTTCCATAATAATATTGAACTAAATAATTAATTGGCATAGGGCATCATGAACCCGAGGTTTCTTTCTACATAAAGGGGGCCAGTGTCGATGGTGTTGGTCCCAAACTAGAGCACTGTGCGGGGCCATCGCTTGGCAACTTGGGTTACTTTGGCACCTATACGTGTAGCTCATCCGTCATGGCCAGAGACAAGATACGCGCGGCTACTATCAGGGTGTCGGCACATCGGGAGGTCCTGCTGGACTTGTTTTACCATTGTCGAAATGTCTTGTGCATCGGGATTCCGAGTCTGATCGAAGGGTCCCGCGATGGAGGATTGTCCCGGCGGATCATGAGCTTGTCATGTGCTAAGTTGGGACACCCCTGCAGGGTTTAAAATTTCGAGAGCCTTGCCCGCGGTTATGTGGCAGATGGGAATTTGTTAATATCCAGTTGTAGAGGACTTGAAGTAAATTCAAATAAAATACACCACCGCGTGTGTAACCGCAACTGTCTCTTTTCGAGTGAGTTCGAGAAGAGTGGGGTTATGTTTGAACGTAAGTAGTTCAGGATCACTTATTGATCATTAATAGTTTGCGACCGTTGTGTAGTTTCTCAACTTATTCTTGTACTCGTAAGTTAGCCACCATACAGTGCTTAGTCGCTTGCTGCAGCCTCACCACTTCCCCTTTCCATACCCATTAAGCTTTACCAGTCTTGATACCCATGGTAATGGGATTCCTGAGTCCTCGTGGCTCACAGATTACTACAACAACAGTTGTAGGTACATGTAACACGATGACCTGACGCGAGTGCGATGCTTGCTTGTTTGGAGTTCTTCTTCTTCTTCTTCTTCGATCAAGGGATAGGTTCCGGGTTGGGGAGCCTGGGCTAGCAGGGTGGATGTCGTTCTTCTTTTTCGTTTGTTTTCATCCGTAGTCGGATCTTGCTCTTCTGTATGATGGTTGCTATGTATTGATGTATTGTTGTATAAATGTTGTAACTTGTGGCGAGTGTAAGACTTTATCTCGTATTCTCATCTATTCAGTACATGGTATGTTGTAATGATATCCACCTTGCTGTGCGCTCAAAATGCGATTGTGCCCCGATCATGAATTCGTCACATGATTGGGATAGAATCGCATCTTGGGCGCTACACCCAATGACAACCCAAGCAATTGTTTCATACTTTTGATGTTCTCAAACTTTTCCAACTTTCACGCAATACATGAGCGTGATCCATGGACATAGCACTATAGGTGGAATAGACGATGGTTATAGAGAAGACAAAAAGAAGGAGATAGTCTCACATCAACTAGGCGTATCAACGGGCTATGGAGATGCCAATTAATAGATATCAATGTGAGTGAGTAGGGATTGTCATGCAACGAATGCACTAGAGCTATAAGTTTATGAAAGCTCAAAAAGAAAACTAAGTGGGTGTGCATCCAACTTGCTTGCCCACGAAGACCTAGGGCAATTTGAGGAAGTCCATCATTGGAATATACAAGCCAAGTTCTATAATGAAAAATTTCCACTAGTATATGAAACTGATATCATAGGAGACTCTCTATCATGAAGATCGATACGTCTCCAACGTATCTATAATTTTTGATTGCTCCATGCTATATTATCTACTGTTTTGGACTATATTGGGCTTTATTTTCCACTTTTATATTATTTTTGGGACTAACCTATTAACCGGAGGTCTAGCCCAGAATTGTTGTTTTTGCCTATTTCAGTGTTTCGAAGAAACGGAATATCAAACGGAGCCCAAACGGAATGAAACCTTCGGGAACGTGTTTTTCTCACCGAACGTGATCCAGGAGACTTGGACCCTACGCTAAGGCATCAGAGAGGCGGTCATGAGGGTGGGGGGCGCCCCCCCTAGGGCGCGCCCCCTGCCTTGTGGGCCCCTCGATGCTCCACCGACGTACTTCTTCCTCCTATATATACATACGTACCCCCAAACGATTAGAGATGGAGCCAAAAGCCTAATTCCACCACCGCAACTTTCTGTGTCCACGAGATCCCATCTTGGGGCCTGCTTCGGAGCTCCGCCGGAGAGGGCCGTCATCACGGAGGGCTTCTACATCATCATAGCCTCTCCGATGAACTGTGAGTAGTTTACCTCAGACCTTCGGGTCCATAGTTAGTAGCTAGATGGCTTCTTCTCTCTTTTTGGATCTCAATACAAAGTTCTCCCCCTCTCTTGTGGAGATCTATTCGATGTAATCTTCTTTTTGCAGTGTGTTTGTTGAGACCGATGAATTGTGGGTTTATGATCAAGTCTATCTAGGAATAATATTTGAATCTTCTCTGAATTCTTTTATGTATGATTGGTTATCTTTGCAAGTCTCTTTGAATTATCCGTTTGGTTTGGCCAACTAGATTGGTAGTTCTTGCCGTGGGAGAAGTGCTTAGCTTTGGGTTCGATCTTGCGGTGTCCTTTCCCAGTGACAGAAGGGGCAACAAGGCACGTATTGTATTGTTGCCATCGAGGATAACAAGATGGGGTTTATTTTATATTGCATGAATTTATCTCTCTACATCATGTCATCTTGCTTAAGGCGTTACTCTGTTTTTAACTTAATACTCTAGATGCATGCTGGATAGCGGTCGATGAGTGGAGTAATAGTAGTAGATGCAGAATCGTTTCGGTCTACTTGTCATGAACGTGATGCCTATATACATGATCATGCCTAGATATTCTCATAACTATGCTCAATTCTGTCAATTGCTCAACAGTAATTTGTTCACCCACCGTAGTATGCTGTTGAGAGAAGCCACTAGTGAAACCTATGGCCCCCGGGTCTATTCTCATCATATCAATCTCCATCACTTTAATCTTGCTTTGCTTTTTTACTTTGCCTTTACTTTTTACTTTGCATCTTTATACCAAAAATACCAAAAATATTATATCTATCAAATCTCACTCTCGTAAGTGACAGTGAAGGGATGGACAACCCCTAATCGCGTTTGTTGCGAGTAGCTATCGTTTTGTGCAGGTACGAGGGACTTGAGCGTGGCCTCCTACTGGATTGATACCTTGGTTCTCAAAAACTGAGGGAAATACTTACGCTACTTTGCTGCATCATCCCTTCCTCTTCGGGGAAAACCAACGCAAGCTCAAGAGGTAGCAAAGATCATGGTGCTACTTTGAAGCACAAGTGTGGCAAAAAGGATAGTAACATTGTCCCTTCTCTCTTTTTCTCTCATTTTTTTATTTGGTCCTTCTCTCACTTTTGCCCTTTTTCCGTCTGGAGTCTCGTACCGACTTGTGGGGGGAATCATAGTCTCCATCATCCTTTCCTCACATGGGGGATAAGAGTATATATAGGAGGAAGAATTAGGTCAGGAGAGCTACGAGGGGCCCACAAGGTCGGGGGCGCGCCCTCCACCCTTGTGGCGCCTTGAGGTTCCTCTGACTTGCACTCCAAATCTCTCGGGCGTATTCTCGTCCAAGAAAAATCATCGTGAAAGTTTTATTCTGTTTGGACTCCATTTGGTATTCCTTTTCTATGAAACTCTAAAACAAGGGGAAAAAAAGAAACTGGCACTAGCACTGGGCTCTAGGTTAATAGGTTAGTCCCAAAAAACATATAAAATAGCACATTAATGCATATAAAACATCCAAAATAGATAATATAATAGCATGGAACAATAAAAAATTATAGATAAGTTGGAGAAGTATCAGTCCACCCTCGAGGTTGAGGGTTCATACTAGTAGCTATGTGTTTAACCTCTCTCTCTCTCTCTCTCTCTCTCTCGTGTTCTTGATTTGGCATGATCTTGATGTATCGCGAGCTTTGTTAATATACTCGGATCATATGGTGTTTCCCCTCTCTATCTTGTTGTGATGAATTGAGTTTTCCCTTTGAGATTTTGTTGTTATTGGATTGAATACTTTTATGGATTTGAGAGAACTTGATGTATGTCTTGCTATGAATACCCGTGGTGACAATGGGGTATCATATTCATTCGTTGATATATGTTTTGGCACTCAACTCATGGATTCCCAAGGTGACATTGGGGTAATCTATGCATAGGGGGTGATGCACGTTCTCGTCCTTGTTTCTCCGTAGAAATCTCGGGGCTCTTTTTGAGGTTCTTTGTGTTAGATTGAGTATTATGAATCTGAAATTGTTTGATGCATATCATATAATCAACTCACGGATACTCGCGGTGGCATTAAAGTATCTATGTGACACTAGAGTTGGTTGATGTGTATCATATGGTGTTATTTTAGTATGAACTCTTGAGCTATTTATGACACTTATATAATAGTTCTATAGATCGATCGAAAAGGATAACTTTGAGGTGGTTTCGTACCCTACAAACAATTTCTTCTTATGTTCTCCACAAGATAAGAACTTTGGAGTGATTCTTCATCGCACGTTGGGGGATGGTTATATGATCCAACTATATTAGCATTATTGAGAGATTGCACTAGTGAAAGTATGAACTGTAGGTCTCTTTTTAAGCATTGCAATACCATTTGTGCTCCATTTTATCAATTGTTACCTTGCTGTTTTTATTGTTCCTATTACAAAAATCAATATCTACTATCATTACTACACTTGCATCACCATCTCTTCGCCGAACTAGTGCACCTATACAATTTAACATTTGTATTTGGTGTGTTGGGGACATAAGAGACTCTTTGTTATTTGGTTGCAAGGTTTTTGGAGAGAGACCATCTTCGTCCTACACCTCCCACAGATTGATAAACCTTAGGTCATCCACTTGAGGAAAAATTGCTACTGTCCGACAAAACTCTGCGCTTGGAGACTCAACACGAGTCTACAAGAATAAAGTTGCATAGTAGACATCAAGATCTTTTCTGGCGCTGTTGCCGGGGAGGTGAGTGCTTGAAGGTATATATTTAGACTTGCAATTGAATCTTCAGTTTCTTGTTTTATCACTAGTTTGGTTTATAAAAGAAAACTAAAAAAATGAATTGAGGTAGTCTCCTATTGTTCACCTTTATCATGTCTTTCTTGAAAATGATGGAAAAGAAATTTTTGCTCAATTGATAGAAGAATAATTCAATAAAATGATTGGCATAAATGATGAGCACGATTGCGATGTTGTTAGTATGAATTCTGTGAATATCCAAAATACTAATGATGATCGCACTAGTCATGACAAAAATGTTTCTTATAAGCATGTCAATTTTTATGGAGTGCATAAAGTTTGTGAAGACGTGCCTTATAAGGATGATAGATTTTGTAAGAAGCATAAACATGATAGCACTACTAGGGAAAACCTTATACACAGAATCTTAGCAGTAGTGCTGGATAAAATGAAGCGCTACTGCTACTTAGTAGTAGCGCGTGGCAGTAAAAGGCGCTACTGCTATCCTTTTAGAAGTAGCGCGTGTTAGCAAAAGGCGCTGCTGATAGGTTTGAACTGGGCACACATGGCTAGCCCCACTTAGCAGCAGCGCGTATCCTTATCCATCGCTACTGCCATGCTCCGTAGTAGTAGCGCTTTTCTTTAACCCGCGCTGCCACTAACCCTACCATATCGTCCCTGTGCGACCGACCCTCTCATTCTCCCTCTCACTCACTCTCCCCCGCACCCCCTATCGTCCGCCGCCGCCGTCGTTCCCGACCACCGTCGTTGCCCGTCGCCGCAGACGTCCTACTCCTCCACTGAGGTAGTCCCTCAATCCCTCCTCCCTCCTTCTCCCACCACGCCCTCCTCCCTCCTCCTCTGCCGCCCCCTCCTCCCTCCTCCTCCGGCCAAGCCCTCTGCCGGCAGCCCTCCTCCTCCGGCCAAGCCCTCCGCCGGCAGCCCTCCTCCCACCGCCCCTCCCCCTCCTCCTCTCTCATCCCTCCTCCCACCCCTACTCCCTCCTTCCTCCTCCCTCTCCGATCCCACCGCCCTCCTCCCCCTCCTCCTCTCTCCTCCCTCCTCCTCCTCCCTCCTTCCCCCTCCTCCCTCCATCTCTCCTAAACCCTAAACTCTTTTTTACCGTTCCTGTATAATGTAGTTTTTTTTACTGTTTTTACTAAGTGTTGAATAGAATCAGTAAAAAAATGAATAGAACTAGTTTGTTTTAGTAAGAACTAGTTTATTTTTATTTATAGTAAGTGCTTAGTTGAACTAGTTGAATTAATAGAACTAGTTCATTTTTAGTAAGAAAATTTAGGAATATGAGTTTGATGATGTAATTAAATATTTACTATAGAACTAGTTTATTTTTAGTAAGAAATTTAATAGAACTCGTTTATTCTAGGTTGATTCGTTTTGAAGTGGACATGTCATATCTTGAACATGTCACATTTGTTGTTATTTTTTAGTTAAAGCAATTATTCCTGCATCGACGCCGAGGATGCCTATCCCGCATCCTCGTCGTCGACTCGGCGGAGAGGCCTGCTTGATCAGAGGGGCCATGTCTAGGATTGGGCTCCATCGGGCTGGTACTGGGAGATGCTACCTTCCAGGGGGGCAGCTTGGTGAGGAGCCAGCCCGTCGTTGACCCGAACCTTCTTTGGTGGCGGTCGCGTGGGCCAGTGACGGTGTGGAGGCTTTCGTCCCCCGCGGAGGTGGTACGTCACCGTGTCAGCAAGGAGGATGAGCATGTCCATCGCTACATGGTTGCGTTGGAGGGCAGGTTCGGCAATACATGGTAGGTTCTTCAGGGATCTCACTGGAGCTATGATCATGTGATGGTTCCTTCTCTTTGGGTGTCCACCGCCCACGCCGATACCTGTTGTTCACTAGGGTTTTAGCTGTATTAGTGATGTTATATGTATGATACTATTCGAGATGTATTAGTGATAATATTCAATTCTGTACGTGAAGGAAATATGCCCTAGAGGCAATAATAAAGTTGTTATTTATATTTCCTTATATCATGATAAATGTTTATTATTCATGCTAGAATTGTATTAACCGAAAACTTAGTACATGTGTGAATACATAGACAAACAGAGTCCCTAGTATGCCTCTACTTGACTAGCTCATTAATCAAAGATGGTTAAGCTTCCTGACCATAGACATGTGTTGTCATTTGATGAACGAGATCACATCACTAGAGAATGATGTGATGGACAAGACCCATCCGTTAGCTTAGCATTACGATCGTTTAGTTTTATTGCTGCTTTCTTCAGGACTTATACATATTCCTCCGACTATGAGATTATGCAACTCCCGTATACCAGAGGACCACTTTGTGTTAACTTGGTGATTATAAAGATGCTCTACAGGTGTCTCTGATGGTGTTTGTTGAGTTGGCATAGATCAAGATTAGGATTTGTCACTCCGAGTATCGGAGAGGTATCTCTAGGCCCTCTCGGTAATGAACATCACCATAAGCCTTGCAAGCAATGTGACTAATGAGTTAGTTACGAGATGATGCATTACGGAACGAGTAAAGAGACTTGCCGGTAACGAGATTGAACTAGGTATGATGATGCCGACGATCGAACCTAGGGCAAGTAACATACCGATGACAAAGGGAAAGACGTATGTTGTTATGCGGTTTGACCGATAAAGATCTTCGTAGAATATGTAGGAGTCAATATGAGCATCCAGGTTCCGCTATTGGTTATTGACCGGAGATGTGTATCGGTCATGTCTACATAGTTCTCGAACCCGTAGGTTCCGCATGCTTAACGTTCGATGACGATTTGTATTATGAGTTATGTGATTTGATGACCGAAGTTTGTTCAAAGTCCTCGATGAGATCGCGGACATGAAGAGGAGTCTCGAAATGGTCGAGATGTAAAGATTGATATATTGGTCGAAGGCATTCGAACACCAGAAAGGTTTCAGGACGTTTTTGATATTTATCGAGGAACCGAGAGGTTACCGGAAACCCCAGGGAAGTTATGGGCCCTGATGGGCCATAAGGGAGTAGGAGAGGGAAGGCCACAAGGTGGCGACCGCCCCCACCCAAGGGCAGTCCGAATTGGACTAGGGGGAGGGGGCGCAGCCCCCTTCCTTTCCCTTTCCCTCTCCTTCCCCTTCTTGGAATTGGAAAGGGGGGGGGATCTTACTAGGAACGGAGTCCTAGTAGGACTCCCCCCATGGATCCCCCCTTGGCTAGCCACCACCTCCTCCCTCCTTTATATACGGAGGCGGGGGCACCCCAAAGACACAACAGACAATCTCTTAGCCATGTGCGGTGCCCAGCCCCCTCCACAGTTCAACACTGGTCATATCATTGTATGAAAGTGCATCTATCCCTGGGTGGTTTTGGTAATTCCGAACAACATATAGCTCATTGAACTAATGCTATTTCAAGATGATCATTTCAGAAAGTTCAATGATTGGCATGGCATGGATTAGAAATGTGGACCCCTGAAAATGCTAAGGATACAAATTGGCTCAAGCTCAAGACTCTACATTTTCATTTTAGTGATCCAAGAACACATTGAGTCAATAGGAAAAGCCAATACTATTATAAGGGATGAGGTGTTGCTTAATGGCTTGCTTGCTCAAAATGCTTAGTGATATTCTCCAAAAGCCCTCAACCACTTTCGCATATCCACATATGTCCCAAACCAAAAGTCAAACTCGGCCCCACTGAAATTATCTATCCAGCGCCACCGAGTTCACTTGACATAGCCACTGCCAGAAACCCTGGTCATTTTGGTCCCACCGATAGGGATATCGGTCTCACCGAGATGGGATTGCAAACTCTCTGTTTCCCTTCATAACATTTCGGTCCAACCGATATGAGCGATCAGTCCTACCGAGTTCGCAATGCAAACTCTCTGTTTCCCTTTCGTAACATTTCGGTCTCACAGAAATGAGCGATTCGGTCCCACCGAGTTTGCATGACCAACTCTCTATTTGCCTATTACAGAAATCGGTCCTACCGAGTTTATGTGTTTGGCCTGAGATTACGTTATGCCCTAACCCTAATGAAATCGGTCTCACCGAGTTGACATGTCAGTCCCATCGAAAATCCTAACGCTCACATTTTGAACTAAATTGGTCTGACCGAGTTTCATGATTCGGTCCCACCGAGTTTGATAAATTGTGTGTAATAGTTAGATTTTGTGTGGAGGCTATTTATACCCCTCCACCCACTCTTCATTCGTGGAGAGAGCCATCAGAACGTGCCTACACTTCTAACATTAATTTTCTAAGAGAGAACCACCTACTCATGTGTTGAGACCAAGATATTCCATTCCAACCATAAGAATCTTGATCTCTAGCCTTCCCCAAGTTGCTTTTCACTCAAATCATCTTTCCACCAAATCCAAATCCTTGAGAGAGAGTTGAGTGTTGGGGAGACTATCATTTGAAACACAAGAGCAAGGAGTTCATCATCAACACACCATCTATTACCTTTTGGAGAGTGGTGTCTCCTAGATTGGTTAGGTGTCACTTGGGAGCCTCCGACAAGATTATGGAGTTGAACCAAGGAGTTTGTAAGGGCAAGGAGATCGCCTAGTTCGTGAAGATATACCCAAGTGAGGCAAGTCCTTCATGGGCGATGGCCATGGTGGGATAGACAAGGTTGCTTCTTCGTGGACCCTTCGTAGGTGGAGCCCTCCGTGGACTCGCGCAACCTTTACCCTTCGTGGGTTGAAGTCTCCATCAACATGAATGTACGATAGCACCACCTATTGGAACCACGCGAAAAATCTTTGTGTCTACATTGCGTTTGCTCTCTCCAAACTCCTCACTTTACCTTCATATGCAAACATTTTACGTTCTGCTGCTATACTCTTAGACTTGCATGTGTAGGTTGATTGCTTGACTTGTGCTAAGTTGCTAAAATCTGCCAAGACTTAAAATTGGGAAAAGGATAAATTTTTATTTGGTCAAGTAGTCTAATCACCCCCCCTCTAGACATACTTTTGATCCTACAAGTGGTATTAGAGATTTGATCTCCATTTGCCTTGATTTCCATAGCTTTGGTGATCGTAGCCTTGGTTTCACAACCTAGGAGAGTATGGCATATATCGAGGGAAATTATCACCGTAGAGGTCCTTACTTTGATGGTACTAATTTTGCTAGTTGGAAACATGAGATGAAAATGCATATTCTTCGACATAACCCCGCTGTTTGGGCTATTGTGTGTATTGGCTTGCAAGATGAATTCTTTGATGGGAGAGAACCGAACCGTGAAGCTAGCATAGAAGAGTTGAAGATGCTGCAATACAACGCTCAAGCTTGCAATATCCTCTTCAATGGATTGTGCCTCGAAGAATTCAACAAAATCAGCCGTCTTGAGAATGCAAAGGAAAATTGAGATACTTTGATTTATATGCACGAGGGTAACGACTCCGTCAAGGAATCCAAATTAGATGTGCTTCAAGGTAAACTTGACAAGTTCAAAACGAAGGATGGTGAAGGTGTCGCTGAAATGTAATCTAGGCTTGCTCTCATCACAAATGAGATTGCCGGCTTAGGGAGTGAAGAGATGACTGATAGATTCATCATCAAGAAGATCCTAAGAGCCTTGGATGGAAAATATGATACCATGTGCACATTGATCCAAATGATGCCCAACTACAAATATCTCAAACCAACAAAAGTAATTGGAAGAATTGTTGCTCATGAGATGTCACTCAAGGATATGGAAGAGCTTCACAACAAGACAAGTGGTGCTTACAAAGCCTCATGTGACGCTCCTACATCATCACGTGAGAAACAAGCCTTCAATGAAGAATTGAGCTTAATGGTGAAGAACTTCAACAAGTTCTACAAGAGTAGAAGCAAAGAAAGAAGTTCCAAGTCAAGGTCCTACAATGACAAAAGATCTTCTAGTCGTGAGCGTAATTGTTACAATTGTGGAAGACCCGGACACTACTCCAATGAGTGTATGACTCCCTACAAAAGAAGAGAAGATTCACCCAAAAGGAGAAGTAGAAGAGAAGAATCACCTCCAAGAGAGAGGACGAGTAGAGATGATCGTTATGAACGAAGAACATCTCGGAGAAGCAAGGATTCGGAAAGGAAGGACAAGTCATCAAGGAGGGACACAAAACAAAGACATCAAGCTCAGGTTGGTGAATGGGTGTCTGGCTCTGACTCCGACAATGACTCCGAGAGAAGTTATCACTCCGCTCCGAATATACTCAAGATGAAGGTGTTGTCGGTCTAGCATTTGTGTCAACCAACTCCTACGACATATTTGACTCACCCAATGAAGGAATTGGAAGATGCTTCATGGCTAATGTCCCAAAGGTATCATACCCCGAGTATTTTGATTTCAATAGTGATGAAGATGATTTGCTAGGTGATGATGATTTACTTGTTGACAACTCTAGTGATGAAAACTACGATGAAATTGCTATTAATCATGCTAATCAAGATAAAGCGAATGATGATGATAAGAAGGAGATTGAGCGTCTAACTAAAGAACTAAACACTCTTAAGTTAGCTCATGAAACTACCTTGGAAGATCATTGAGAGCTTTTAAAGACTCATGAGAAATTACGCTTTGAAAAGCTCAACCTTGAGCAAGAGCATGGGTTCTTAAAAGTAATCAATGATGATCTTCGCAAGAAAAGTTCTTCTTACATTGCCAAGCATTTACTCTTGTCTACTTACATGCCACAAGTAAAATCTAGCAACAAGAGTAAGAAATATTCTTCTTCTAGTAGTAACAATAATCATGCTAAATCCAATGTTGTTGCTTCTAGTAGTTCTCTTGATTCCACTAATGATTCTCTTAAACAAGTTACACTTGAGCAAGAAAATATCCTATTGAAGGGAATTATAGAGAAAGGTGTCTACAAGAGCCTTGCCGGGAGTAAGCAGTTTGAGGAAATTGTACGCAAGCAAGGAAGACACCGGAAGAATCAAGGTGTTGGTTTTGAACGAAAGTTCAATGCCAATGGAGTTGAGTGGGATGAAGATCAATACCCCAAGACGAAGTTTGTTCCTCAACAAGATAAGTACGATCCTACTTCTTTCCAAGGGATACAAGCTCAATATGATCTTCCACCACAAGACCACAAGCACAAAGGCAAGGAAAAGCTTCAAGAGGAGATTGATGCATTTGAAGAAGCTCATAAGGCCTTGGTCAAGTGGGTTCCCAAGACTACATCAAGTTCTACTTCATCAAGTACGACTACAACTCCAAGGATTCCCATCAAGATGATGTGGATCCCGAAGAAGAAGAACTAGAGAGTTCTTGAGGGTGACTCCGCCAACATACTTCACTCATATTATTTTGGCGAGGACAAGTGCAAACAACTTCCACATCTTGTACTAGTTCAAGGATTCACAAACCCTCTTGTTAGTAAGACAAGGGACAAGCTAACCTAATTCTTTCATGGACATCATCTTATGTGAGTTTCACTCTATGTCTATGGATATCCTTGTTTGTTCCTTGTGGGACTAACCCGTGTAGGTATTGAAAGTGCAACTCACTCCAATGGATTGCTCCAAATGATCTACATCAACATTGAGCAGCACTACTGCAGGTTGCTGCTAACACGACACTACGATCAGAGACCCTTCGACGAAACTGTGTGCGATGCCATAATCACAAACGGTGGTGTAAAAACCGTCAACAAAGTGCAAAAAGTTTGCGATGGAGGATGCATCAAACACGGTTCAGATTTTAGTTGCGTGTGCGATGCAGGGCATACTATTCAGCTCAATTAACTGTTTGCGATGAGGAGGAACAAAAGAAATGGGCATCCAGATGAAGGTGTGTGCGATGTGCAACATACGGTTCACTCGGATGAACTGTTTGTGATTAGGCAACACAAAAGAAATGGTTAGCCAGATCAAAGGTGTGTGTGATATACAGCATGCGGTTCACTCGGATGAACTATTTGCATTGAGACATGAGAGCAGAAACGGTTCAAATAAACAAGATGTGTGCGATACGAGGCAAACAGGTGTGTAATCGGAAACGTCTGCGAAGACCAATAACAACACAGACGATTACTGCTAACAAGCCATTTGTGTTGTGAGCAAACGATTGCTAGTATACAATTGTGAGTGATTGATGAAAACATCACCGACGGGTTACATTGTTTAGTCTGTGTGCGATGTGATTTTCTTTGTCCGCACAACATCTACGCTCTGTCTACAGAGCATCAACATATATACTTAAAAAGAGAGCATTGCATAACCAAATTAAGCATAAAATTACACAAGTGACTACACACATAACATTTCCACACACCAAAGCAAGCAATTACATGCATACTAAAGTAGGAGAAATGATGATCTAATCATCTACTTATTGTTGCGACGACGCTTGCCATTGCTTTGCTTCTGGCCGGATCCCTGGCCGTTTTGGGGAAGGAGGCACTTCCTCATGTCAACGATCCACTTGTACATGTCGTAACTCGTGTACGCCTCCTTGGCCGCATACACAATGTGAGCTTTGTCGAGTTTCTCCATCCAGGCCGAGTGCCAGGCACGCTTGTCCTTGTTGCACGAATCCTTCATGTCTCTGTAGTAGGGGTCGATGATGGCCTCGGCGAGGTGAACCAGTGAGTCTTTCTCATGCTCCTTCTGCCCCAGATCTTGTATTGGCTCTGGATGTCGACAAGATTCTGGCAGGCGATGCCCGAATTCTCGAGCGCCTTTACATCGTTGGTGCTGTCCACTTTAGCGAACATGTAGTGGGGGCTGTTGACAAACCTGGCGAAACGCTCGCAAGGCCTTGTGGCCAGGTAGTAGTGGTAGATGAGGACGTGGTGGCACACACACATCTGGGCGACGGCAACCTTGGGACGAGTCTCGTTACGAGCGCGGGTGTACTCGAGGTCGAACCCGAGCACCTTGTACTTATCCGTGGCAAGCAACAACTCCATGATGTGGATGGAGTGCTCCACCCAGACCAGGTCATTGGTGTACACCACCGAGAGGTCCATGAACCTTCTGTGGGTGTCCACCACGGCATGCATGGTGAACTGCTGCTCATCGTCGGCAGCCGCTCGGAGCGCCATTGGAGCCGCGCAGGATACCCTCTAAGAATTTCTCGTGGTGGGTGTGCTTCTCGCAATGGTGGGGCGCGATCGAAAGGTTGAAGAGACACAAGGGTTAAATGGCCGTTGTAAATAATGGGGGCCGCCGGCCTATCATTGTCACGTCTTGTCACAACGTTCATAGCGGAGGATTCCAGTGCATGCTTGATAACACCGCCCTGCACGCGTGGGCTCGAAGAGGCACCAAATGTATCCTCGGTGAGCCTATTCCCACGCTACTGCACTGTTTACCGTGCAAGCTTCCCGCCCGGCTTGTTTGGCCACGCTCGGCTAGAAGAGGGACAAACCATGGGCGTTTATTGGCAAAAGGCTTTGTAAAAACGAAGTGTGTGGAATGACTTCGATCATAAGTTTACCCGTGGGTGATGAGGTCAAAGTTACACAGAAGGGTGATGATGGACACTCGAGTGTGATAAGTAATTCTGCGCTCTATAGTGCACACGGTGGAAGAAACCAACTGTGTGCAATAATGTCGAAGATCGCAGTCAAGTTAGCTATAGAGATCGTGTGCCTTGAGATCGACAAGGTAAACTGATTCGAGAATGGTTAATAAAATCTAATACCATTGCATATTAAGGTCAAAATGCTGTTAGCAATATACAAGTCTCATATGATGCCATTTCAACCATTGTACCACAGAAGCTCGAAATGTTACAAGGTTCAAATTTCAGAGTTATATGGCTCAAATTCGAAGATTACAAGGTTCAAACTGATATTAGAAATGAAATTCAGCTGATCGGCTGCAAACGCTCGCGCTGATCCGCTGAACATGGATATCAGAGAGGTTCAAACTAATATCACCACTTCTAAGTCTAGTTTCGAGACCTCACAATTTTTGCAAAGGGGTCAGCCACTGAGAAGTCATGTATGGGGTTGACATGATGACTTCCAATTACTATGTCATCTGAAGTTCCAAAATGAAATTCAGCATTTTTGGAGCCTACTCCATTCTGCCGCAGGTGCCGACGCTGATCAACAAACCAATCATTTTTGCGAAATAAATGTAGGGAAAACCTCATTTCCTTCAGTACCCTTGCTCTGAGAACAAAGAACCTGGCTAATATAATATTCGGTAAGGTCCCTCGGTAGGATTTCAAAGTAATTTCTGAGAGATGCAGATCTAGGCATTCGACGTGATTGTTATATTGTATCACATTATCCACCGCTGGGCCTAATCTTATCTACAAAATAAGAAAACGTGTTAGTGCCTACATGTAGTTTTGAACATTACTACAGGCCTATTTGGTTTGCAGGATTTGTAAAATGCACTAACATGCCATCTTTGATCTGACATGATTAACATGGGCATTTGATTACATTCTAGAAAAATGTAGCCTTCTTCACAAGAAGTTGGAGTGGATGAAAAGTTCCCTAAGAAAACTTGAACTCCCTTATGGTTAACATTTAACAGGAAAGGAACATCACCTCGATATATAGCTTCTCTAGGCATGGAAAGCATCTCAGGAAACTGACAGCTTGCTCTAGGTTGGGGCCGATAGATTCTAGTGCCAAGACCTTCACTGTGCACAGTTTCGGGGTCAAGCATGTCGGAATCATTTTCTGAATGACAGACGAACAAACATCTTCAAAATTAGAATAATGTTAATTTGTAGAAGGAGAGGTAGAAGGTGGCTGTTGTACCTGAACATGCATGGATCCAATAACAAGTTCGGGGTATTTGTGAGACGAGTAGCCCACCATTGTCAATTTCGGCGTAGAAATGACTGATTCTTGTTGGACCTTCTTGATCAACTACAAGTAATCTCTCAAGTGCAGGTGTGTCCTCAATTACCATACCGTGGTACACATCTTGTGATGTCTTCCTGCCGCACCAGCAACACACATAAATAGTCCGGAGAGTCATGGAGGTGATGTGGAAGGTACTCAACCCATTGATCGCCTAAAGATGAAGGTACTCGAGTGTAGTATAGCCACGAAGCAGGCACTCCATATCACCGTATGAGAGGCAGACGACGACAAGCTCAAGGTGCTTCGGTCATGGTAGAATAAGAGCGGGCGCGTCATTAAGGCGGGCGGGGGGGGGGGGGATGGCAGTTCCTGAACTTGTCGACGCGCAGCGTGGGCGCGAGGCGGAGTGCAGACATGGGCAGTGACCCCATATGCCCATCATCAAAAGTGAGCTCCTCGAGCTGATCTAGGGCGGGGGATCGGAACCAGTTGTCAAGCTTGGCTCGGTCCTTGCCGTTGGAACAGAACTTGCCCATTCTAAGGCCTTTGGTTGGGCCAAGGTGACTGTCGAGGATCTTGGAGAACGCATCCAAGCTTTTGCGATAGCCATGTCAGAGCTCGTGGGTGTCCATGAGGTCGAGAGGGCTGGAGTTCCATAGGGGGCGCCACCGCCGGGAAAGGATGGTTGTCCGTGCCCCATATTTGATTGGGAGGAGGGCGATGATGACTCTCAACATATCATCAGGGAGGCTGCTGATGAAGTCTAGGCCTGCTGGAGTCGCTTGCGGTTCTAGCTCGCCCTGCCTCCTCTTGTTGGCAGCTCCGTTCTTCACCTCCAGAGTCTCCTTGTCAGGGACACTTTCTGATAGAAATGGGAGTACATGGAATATTTAGTTAAAGGGCAATAGAAAAGTGTATTGGTAACTAGAAGTTATTCGGTAGGAATATAGTAAGAAAAGGGAATAACAATTGGTTGCTTAAATACTACACAATTCATTTGACATTGCTTGCTAAGTCAACATGCAGATAGTTGAAAAGAGAACTTACTTCGAACAAAGTCTGGACAGATGATTTTGTCGAGGAAGCTAGCATATATCTCATGACTAGGCCCTTTTATGTGCAGTGCAATTTTAGTGCCAACTTTCAGTACATAAAACTTTGCAATTTCTTTCCAAAAGCCACGTTCATCAAGTATTACAGTAGCAACGATTGTAAATCCATGGTTTGTGTGTAGTATGACATCCATGGAGCCTTCATCTATGTAAAGAGAAAAATTGTGCACTACATAATCTGTTGCATAGCAAGGGATGTTCTGCAGAAAATGGTAGGATTGTTAAAGAAAATATGGTAACATGCAAATATGGGCCCAAATTGAAAGAACTGTACAACAGTTGAAATCGAAAGACAAAAATCTATAAGTAAACAGATAGGGTAAACATGATGTCATGGAAATATGAGAGTAATCGAAAGACAATACATCATTGATTTGCCTAATATAGAAAGAAGAGGGGGAAATCCCCTTTAACGTATATGGTGCATGTGGCACCTTTTATCCAAATGTAGCAATATTTAGTATATGTTCAGGAAAGTAGGCCATGCCAACTGATTTAGGGTGAGATTGAACATACCGCGCGCGTCCTCGAGTTATCTGGTACGGTGAGATGGAATCTCCGGCGAAGGTCGCAAAGTCCTGAAGTGTCAGTGCACTGTACATTATATGAATGAAACAAAACCCTCAAATCAGCTCGAATAAAAATGAATTCATGGCTATTTCTGCCGGGTGATTAAAGGAGGCAGATGAACTGGGATAAGATATGAGATAATATCTCGTTAAGTTAGTTACCTTGTCGTCCATGAGAAAGAACCCTCAATACCGCAGATTCCCCAAACGAGTGGAGCTGGGTCGACCGTGAGCAGCGTCGAGAAAGTCGATGGCGATAGGCGGCGGCAAGCAGAAGTGGCGAAATGCGGTGGGCTTTGCCGGCAGCCTGGCGGTGGCGCATGCGTCGAGCTAACTGTTTACCGCCCCAATAGGCGGTGCCATGGCATAGACGCAGATGAGCTTGTGCAGGTGCGAATGGGGAACGTACTAGAGGGGCCGAGGGGGTGGAGGGCGGGGGGAGGGTTTTTGTGACGTGGTGATGGTGAGGGTTTTCTTTTTTTCTTTTTTGAATTGGGTGGTGAGGGTTTTCTGTCCCACAAGGAATTTTCGGGGCGACGGTTTGCTAGAGCGAACCGTGTGTGATTGATGCAGCAGGAAAAATGAATCATTACACACGGTTCCTATTTTGGGAACCATGTGTGATTGACATACTACCTCCATCCTGGTTTATGGGTCCCCCATTGTCATTTTTACCAAATTTGGTGAAATATTTAACATACTCAGACATAGATAATAAGCGTACACGTACATAAGCATAGTTCAACCATAACTAGTACATAGTTCAACCGCATTAAGCATACTCAAGCGTACATATATAGTTCGATCCATCCCACATCTCATCTCACAAGCCAGCATGATCCTTAAGCTTCTCTAGGTACTCGGCGTACGCGCCGTGCGCCACCCTGCGAGAATACTTCTACTTGAAGGAGCCAACGGCCCGTTGAGGGAGTCCTGGATTAGGGGGTCTCCGGACAGCCAGACTATCTCCGTTGGCCGGACTGTTAGACTATGAAGATACAAGATTGAAGACTTCGTCTCGTGTCCGGATGGGACTCTACTTGGCGTGGAAGGCAAGCTAGGCAAATACAGATATGGATATCTCCTCCTTTGTAACCGACCTTGTGTAACCCTAACCCTCTCCGGTGTCTATATAAACCGAAGGGTTTTAGTCCGTAGGACAACAATCACAACATACAATCATACCATAGGCTAGCTTCTAGGGTTTAGCCTCTCTGATCTCGTGGTAGATCTACTCTTGTACTACGCATATTATCAATATTAATCAAGCAGGACGTAGGGTTTTACCTCCATCAAGAGGGCCCGAACCTGGGTAAAACATTATGTCCCCTGCCTCCTGTTACCATCCGGCCTAGACACACAGTTCGAGACCCCCTACCCGAGATCCGCCGGTTTTGACACCAACATTGGTGCTTTCATTGAGAGTTCCTCTGTGTCGTCGCCGTTAGGCTTGATTGCTCCTACTATCATTGATAGCGATGCGGTCCAAGGTGAGAATTTTCTCCTCGGACAGATCTTCGTATTCGGCGGCTTTGCACTGCGGGCTGATTCGCTTGGCCATCTGGAGCAGATTAAAAGCTATGCCCCTGGCCATCAGGTCAGATTTGGAAGTTTGAACACCACGGCCGACATTCGCAGAGACTTGATATTCGACAGATTCGAGCCACAGCCGGGCGCGCCGCACTGTCGCGATGGGTATGACCTAGCTCTGCCGCCAAACAGTACCCCAGAGGTTGCGCTTGCAATAGCTCCGACCCTTAGCTTGGAGCCAACCGCGCCAGTCGAGGAAGGGTGGTTAGACACCGCCTCAGGGGCTGTAGTCTCAACGGCGATCGAGCCGAACACCAGCTTAACCCTCTGCGCTGCCCGTGACTCCAAGGTGCCGGACTCTTTTCCGGACTCCGAACCATCCGCGCCCCTGCCAATTGAATCCGATTGGGCACTGATCATGGAATTCACCACCGTGGATATCTTTCAGCACTCGCCCTTCGGCGACATTCTGAATTCACTAAGGTCTCTCTCTTTGTCAGGAGAGCCCTGGCCGGATTATGGCCAACAGGATTGGGATGCGAACGACGAAGAAATTCGACGCCCACCCACCACCCACTTAATAGCCACTGTCGACGACTCAACCGACATGCTCGACTTCGGCTCCGAAGACATCGACGGTATGGACGACGATGCGGGAGGCGAAGAGGAACCACCGCCCACAAAGCGCTGGATGACCACCTCATCATATGACGTATACATGGTGGACACACCAAAAGAAGACGACGACGAGGAACGAAAGGACGCACCGAAGGCTTGTTCCCTCGAGAAGCGGTCAAAGCGGCGGCGCAAGCGCTGCCCTAAACCTTGCCTTGGCAGAAATAACAATCATACAGACCCAGCGTTGGAGCAGGGTGAACCACTGTCGGACCACGGCAATACGGAGAATCAAACCGAGCAAACCAATTCTATCAAAGATAATAGTCCAGATGACATAACGCCAGACAAGCACCTGGAGCAGCAGAATGCCCGTCAAAGGCTTGTTGCCACTGCGAGGAGTTTGAAAAAGCAGAAGCAAAGGCTCAAGGCTGCGCAGGACACACTCCAAATCAGATGGAGCAAAGTACTCAACACAGCAGCGAAGTACGGCGGCAATCGCCCCACCAAGAGCTACCTAAAGCGGAAGTTGCTACCTGAATTCGATGAGGAGGCCTCAGACCTCCCACAACAGAAAATAAAAACGGCCACCTGGCCGGATAGACGACCTCACGGCCAACATAGAGCAGCAAACAACGCCACCCACAAGCCAATACGCGATCCATGCGAGGGCTCTCACCAAAAGGACGGCGCAACCAGATCCATCTATGGACCACGCAAGCGCGCCCCAGCATACGATGTAACACAACAAACATCCGAACAACGCGGTACACCCAGATACAGGGGTGCCGCACACCCCCTATGTTTCACCGACGAGGTGCTGGACCATGAATTTCTAGAGGGATTCAAACCCGTAAACATAGAGGCATACGACGGAACAACAGACCCTGGGGTCTGGATTGAGGACTATATCCTCCATATCCATATGGCTCGAGGAGATGATCTCCACGCCATCAAGTACTTACCCCTCAAGCTCAAAGGGCCATCTCATCACTGGCTTAAAAGCCTCCCTGAAAACTCCATTGGAAGCTAGGAAGAGCTCGAAGACGCTTTTTGGGCAAATTTTCAAGGGACTTATGTCCGACCTCCGGACGCAGACGATTTGAGTCATATAACTCAACAGCCCGGAGAGTCAGCCTGAAAAATTTGGAACATGTTTCTTACTAAAAAGAACCAAATTGTCGACTGTACGGACGCCGAAGCCTTGGCAGCTTTTAAGCATCGCGTCCGTGACGAATGGCTTGCCAGACACCTCGGCCAAGAAAAGCCGAGAACAATGGCAGCATTAACAAGCCTCATGACCCGCTTTTGCGCGGGCGAGGACAGTTGGCTAGCCAGATGCAGCACCAGCGACCCCAGTACATCTGAAGTTAGAGATGGAAACGGGAAATCACGGCGCAACAGCAATAACAAACGCCAGAATAAAGAAGACAGCACGAAGAGCACGACAGTAAACGCCGGATTCAAAAGCTCTCGGCCAGGTCAGCAAAAGCCGCCCTCTAAAGGCGCCAGAGACGAACTGTCCGGCCTAAACAAAATTCGGGACCAAATATGTCAAATCCATAGCACCCCTGGTAAACCCGCCAATCATACACATAGAGAATGTTGGGTCTTCAAGCAGTCCGGCAAGCTCAACGCTGTACACAAGGGGGAGGATGCACCAAGCGAAGATGAGGATGAGCCTCTCAAGCAAGACACTGGGGAACAAAAGAAATTTCCACCAGAAGTCAAAATAGTAAACGTGTTACACGTGATCATGGGGAGAAACAAAACGGCACTCCCAGAAAAATATGCCCAAGGGCCTATCACCGCGGAGCCCTGCCACTGGTCGTCTCAACCGATCACTTTCGACCATCAGGATTACTCAGCAAGTATCCGGCGTGCAGGATGGGCTGCCCTGGTATTAGACCCAATAATCGACGAATACCACTTCACACGAGTCCTGATGGATGGTGGCAGCAGTCTCAACCTGATATACCAGGATACAATCCGCGATATGGGGATAGACCCAACGAAAATTTGCCATAGCAATACTACCTTTATAGGGGTAACGCCAGGCCCAGGGGCTCATTGCACGGGCTCCCTGCTACTAAAGGTTATATTCGGCTTCCCCAATAACTTCCGTGGCGAACATTTAACCTTCCACATCGCTCCGTTCCAAAGCGGCTATCAAGCACTACTTGGACGCAAAGCTTTTGCTCGCTTTAATGCAATACCACATTACGCTTCCCCAATGCTCAAGATGCCCGGTCCACGTGGCATCATTACAGTGAACGGAAGTATCAAGCGATCTTTGCGCGTCGAAGAGAATGCGACTACCTTGGTAGCCGCACACTAAAAACGGCCTCACCAACTAAAGCATTTGATAGGTCGTCAAGACCACGGATGCGGTTAGACGAGTCCGGCGCTGCTATATGTAATTTGTACCGGATGGATGGCCACACTCCTATTACAAATACAAGGGGCTCAACGCGCACAGACAAGCGGCAATTTCTACTCATTTTTAGTTATACATGGTTTTTTAAAAAAATTATCTTTTTACACGGCAACTGTTTCACCTAAGTTCCTCTCTTTTACAGATGATCCTCATGCTACACCCGTCCAGGATACGGCACAACGGAGATACAGGCGAAGACGTGCAGCAGGGACCCGTTCCAAGGATTCTTTTTAGATTAAGACCCTGCGTAAACCTATTTTACTGTCTCTTGTTGATACACATCCACCGAATTCTCAGCATAGTTGGGAAGGATGCTGACGTCTTGGCATGTGGCCACGTCAGAATAATGCACGTAACTGGACACAAGGGGCTTCTCACAAAGGGCACTATTTAGGCCCAGTTTATACCACAAAGACCGAATACCTTAGGGAGTGTTCTGCGTCACGAGTTTGGCCTTATATGCATCAGCTCCGAATCATTGTCTTTGGTCAAATGTTGGGTTTGCCCGGCTCCTGTGTTTTGGTGCCTTACTTTCCGCTTTATCGGCTAAGGTAGCACGAGGAGAACTACTGCGATTGTGCCCTGGTTCATCCGGATGAGCACCTCAGTAGAGAAAGCCGAAAACTGACTGTCATGATATAGCGTAAGACTGGTCAACCACTCGATGACCTATCAGAATGTTAGAATTCCTCCGCCTTAACGAAGGGCCGTTTTTCGGCCAGGCATGTACGCACCCCGCGATCGGGAGAGTGCGGAGCCACCAGGGACTATCTAGTAGCCCCACTGTCAAACTCCTATGGCTAAGTGAAAGTGTTAAAGCATTATAGTCTGGTTGCCTCATTTGCTACGCTATCACCTCCTTAATAGGACCAAGACGTTGGGTTAAGTGTGAACACGTGTTTTTCGCGAGCACCTCCGCATTATATGCGTGGGGGTTGAAGCCGACGGCTGCAATCTTTCAGGTTATACACATGTATACATAAACGGCCGCACCGGAGGCATCATACTACTTTCAGGCAAAAGTATAACATGGCCTTATAAAACTTCATAAAAGCATTGTGTTTACAATGAGAATACACATCACTCAAACATAATATTGTTCGAGCACTGGTCCTCTATCAAACGAGCACCCTCGAGAACCTCCTCGAAATAGTGCTTGGCAGCCACTCGGCCTATGGCTGAACCCTGCGCCGCAACAGTGGTAGCGTCCATCTCCGCCCAGTATGCTTTAACACAGGGCCATCCGCGAGCCTTCTATGCACGCCGACCTCTTCATCGCATTCATGCGCGGCGCCGCACCAAGGAACTGCTACACTAAGCTGAAAAAGCTGTTCGGCTTTGGCTTTTCCGTCCATAGCTGATCCACAACAGACCTCATGGTGAGTCTGGACAACCTTTTCAGTTCGGCCCATTCGGCTAGCTGGTCAGTCAATGAAAGCGGACGCTCTGGAACGTTGAGTTGCGACCAGAACAGCTTGTCCACTTCACGATCTGTCTGACCTTGGAAGTACTTGGCAGCATCGGCAGCACTCGCCGCCAAATCCATATACGCATCTGCCGAACTCCACAGCTGATCCAAAGGGGCATACCGTGGATCTCCGAACTTCCTCCGTAACATGAAGGGTTTCCCAGCCGCAATATCCCTGGCTTCCCGCAGCTCCTCCTTCTTTGCTCTCATAGCAGAATGGGTGTCTTTGTCCGCCATCGTGGCCTTCTCAATGTCCGTTTCCTTCGCTCGGTTTTCTTTTTCAAGGACCCGACAACGGTCGGCAGTGTCTTTTAATTCTACAGCCATCTTGGCCATCTTCTCTTGGCTCTCGCAATGCGTGGCCTTCTCGGCTTTCAACTCTTCGGCCGCCTTCAAAGCAGCTGCATTACTAATCCTCGCTTGTTCCTTGGCTCGGGCGAGTTCCGCCCGAAGGGTCTCCACGGTGGCAGCTCCGTCTGCAGTCACAACATATTAAAGATACTGGCATCATGCTGCTCTTATTGTGTGACATTTACTAGAAAACATTACTTACCCTGTGATTCGTCAAGCCACTTGTTAACAAGCTCGATGTCTGCGTCTGCCGCATCTAGTTGCCGTTTTAATTTGGCAAACTCACTAGTCTGGCTAGCCACTGGAGCTTCCACCACCTGCACATAGGGGCAGTCTGGTTATTGCCTGGGAATATGATCCTCTGTTCGCCGCCGTTCTCGACGACAACCAGAGTCTCAGGGGCTACTATCTACACAGGGCACACCTAACATGTGCAGTACTATCACATATTATCTCACGTACCTCAAAGCCTGTTAGTAGTGAAAGTGCGTTATATCGACTAGAGGGGGGGTGAATAGGCGATTTTTATGAAAGTCTTCAAAACGTGGAAGTTATGAAGACAAACGATAGAAATAAACCTATTACCCTGCAGCGGAAGGTAGACTACACTAGGCAAGCCATAGTCAAGTATTCAATAGAGTGAAAGCACAATGACTAATAGCAGCAATGTAGTAAGGATCAGGTAGGAAGATATTGTGAAGCCACACAGAACACGCAGTCACTCAGTGAAGACAAAAGATAGTGCGAACATACAATGACTTCACAAGGAGTAACAATAAGTAAAGGGAAGGGAAGATGAAACTAGTGACTCGCTGAAGACAATGATTCGTTGGACCAGTTCCAGTTGCTGTGACAACTGTACGTCTGGTTAGGGCGGCTAGGTATTTAAACCTTAGGACACACAGTCCCGGACACCCAGTCCTGAACACGCAGCTCAGGACACCCAGTCCTCACCGTATTCCCCTTGAGCTAAGGTCACACAGACCTTGCCCAATCACTCTGGTAAGTCTTCAAGGTAGACTCCCAAACCTTCACAGACTTCGTTCACCGGCAATCCACAATGTCTCTTGGATGCTCAGAACGCGACGCCTAACCGGCTGGAGGATGCACAGTCCTCAAGTGTAATAAGTCTTCAGATCACACAGACAAGAAGACTTAAGTGATGCCTAATTCTCTTTGGCTCTGGGTGGTTAGGGCTTTATCCTCGCAAGGAATTCTCTCTCAAAGGCTTCGAGGTGGGTTGCTCTTAAACGACAAAAGCCATACTCTTAATCTGAGCAGCCAACCATTTATGGTTGTAGGGGGTGGGCTATTTATAGCCACTTGGCAACCCAACCTGATTTGTCCGAAATGACCCTGGTCACTAAGGAACTGATACGTGTTCCAACGGTCAGATTTCAAACTCACACGACAACTTTACTTGGGCTTCAAGCAAAGCTGACTTGCCCAACTCTGGACAAGAGTCGCTCTCAAAGTCTTCACTCGAAGACATAGGTTTTGTTTAAGCATCACTTCAGTCATTCTGATTGGTTCTCTTGGACCCCACTTAACAGTACAGTGGTTCCTATGACTCAACACAGAAGAAAGAGAACTACGAAAGATCTAAGTCTTCGAGCTCCATAGGCTTCATGTGGTGTCTTCTCTTGTCATAGTCTTCAATGTGAATATCTTCATATACCACCTTTGACTTCAATGTCTTCATACATTTTTAGGGGTCATCTCTGGTAGGAAAACTGAATCAAATTTGGGACTTCTACCTGTGTTATCCTGCAATTCTCACAAACACATTAGTCCCTCAACTAGGTTTGTCGTCAATACTCCAAAACCAACTAGGGGTGGCACTAGATGCACTTACAATCTCCCCCTTTTTGGTGATTGATGACAAACTAGTTGAAGTTTTCAACGGGGAATATAATCTGTGAAATTATAAAGGATAAGGAATTGTCTTCATAAGTTGCAAGGGCTCCCCCTGAAGATGTGCATATAAGTAATTTGCTTTTGGAATGCAAATGCACATGGCAGGTTGTACTTGTGGAGATCCACTTCAACTTATGATGACAATCCACTATGCATGTGAAAGTATATGAAGATAATGACATGCATAATGGAAAATGGACGTCTGCAGAATGATCTAAGTGTGGAATTTATCGTCGCACATGCGGAATTTATCATCGCAACACAAGGTGGCAAATAAGTAGCAGATGACCATCGAGTTTAAGTGTTACAACTCAAAGAACCAAATGTAGCAAAACGAGAGTTGTAAGCACGAAGCAAAATATAAATCACCCGCCCATATGGACCCGCTTGAAGACTATCAACCTCATATGCTTCTCCCCCTTTTGTCAGTAAGGACCAAAAAGGTTTGAAGACATAGAGCATCTACTCGTTCCCATGAGGAGTAGGTGAAGCAGCAGGGTCGTTGGTTGTGTTTGGCGGTGCTGAAGAGCTTGGAGCAGAGTCGAAGCGTGCTGAAGGAGGTGGCGGTGAAGTAGCATCGTCTTCATCCTCATCGTCTTCATCCACATCAGGCAAAAAGATCCGATGGTTGCGGGCCGAGGGCTGATATGAGATAGCGGAGTGAAGTTTGATCAGCCGCATCACCCAAGGGGCGTAGAACTTCAAACCAAACAGATCAGAGCCAGATGCAGCAAGTTGGCGAATGAAGAAATCCTATGTATTGAAGCATTTTCCATGAAGAATGTAGAAGACCAAAGTCTTCATTGCACCTTCCAGCTTGGCATGGGGAAAATGTCCTTTGATTGGCAAGAGAGTTCGCCTTATGATGTGATAAATGGTTCTTGGCAGATACTCAAGGTCTTCAACAAAGAACTCCGTGGGATAAGCAGCATCTTGGGGCAATGGCTTCATCATACTGAGGATCTGACTCATATTAGGTTTAGTCTTCTGAAAGATGCTCTCAATAGCTTCACTATGAAGCTGACAGCCATGCTCGTAGAGATCGCCAGGAGTGGGCAAACCAGTGAGCTCAATGATGTCAAAGGCTTTGGCTTCGTGATGAACATTTCCTGTCATCCACTCCAGGACCCAAGTCTTCAGATCTCTGCTATACCCGCGGATGTGAAGTGTGGCATAGAATTGGAGCAGCAACTCTTCATTCCAATGCTCTTGGTCAGTGACAACGGCAGCAGTCCAACCTCTTTGAAGCAATCCAGAGCTTCTTCCAGACAGGGCAGACCAGCTATTGCTTCAATGTCAAGGCGCTTGTGTGGGAAGATGCGACCTTGGTTGTAAAGAACGCATGAGTAATAGCTTCACTGCGGATAACTCCAGAACCGATCAGATGATATTCTTTCCCTGGAGTAGGGGTTCCTGGAGCTGTTGAAGAATGTGTTGTCTGCTCTGAAGCCATTGATATTGAAGGAGCCAGGTGCTGATGCAGGACCTGGGAACCTTGGCAATCTTGGGATTGGCTTCTGGACCTAAGGCCTATGCTCAACATGATAGTTGAATTGGGGACCGGCAGCAGACGTAGGAACAGAAGCAGCGGGATCGGTGGCTTCGCTGACTTCTGGTGCTTTTGTTGGTGAGGGCTCCACATTTGCTTCAGCCATGACAGCGTCAGTGGCTTCAGTGGTGTTGGTGGTGGCAGCCGCAAGATTTTCAACCTCCACTTGACGAGCTGGAGGGTCGCTTACGATCACGTTCTCCTCGAGAACTGCTTCTTGGTGGGACAGGGGAGTAGCAGGTTGTGGTACTTCTTCTTCATCGGCTGATGTAGCCGGAATGTCTTCAACAGTTTTAGCTTCAGACGCAGAGACTTGAGGCCTTGGACCTTTGCGAAGCCTGCGCAATGCGGGCGACGCATGTGGAGTTTGTGTTGGCTGGGCCTCAAAGTCTTCTTCCTCTTGTGGGCGATCCGCCCACGAAGCATCCTGTGCTATTGGTGTCAGTGGACGACCAATGCTGATGAGTTCACTGTGCGTGAGCGCAGGCGATGATACCTGTTGGTGCTCTAGCTGAGGAAGGGCTGCATCATCTTCAACCTGGTCATGGTGACCAATGTCCTCAGCAGCGAGGGGATCAGCTGCTGGAAAGTCTTCAGCTTCACGAGCCTCTGTGAAAGCAGGCTCATGGACAGTCAGTTGACGTTCTTGTGGATCGGCATCGGGGTGAACCATGGAAATGGGTTCAACAATCAAGGGCTCTGTGGGAGCAGCCCGTTCCTTCTTAGTCATTCTTTTCTTCTTGGCGGGGGCAGTAGCAGAGGCTTCAGGATGTTTTCTCTTCCTTGCTTCAGCCTCAGCAGTCCTGGTCTTCTTCAGTTCTGAAGCGGTTGACCTAGCCTTTGGCTTCGGGCCAGTCATGCTAGTTGGGAAGACAAGGGGATCTGCCTCATGCCTTGGTGCTTCAGGTTCAGCCATAGCGGGCTTCTTCTGCTTCTTGGCAGCCATCCTGGGGTCAATGCCAGGACGCCCAAGGGCCTTGCGCTTCTCAGCCTCATTGTAGGCTTGCACACACCTATCAGCCAGGACCTTCATGCGCTCACGAGAACCCTGAGCTTCTGCATGTTTCTTTAGAAAGGCTTCCTTGAGCTCGTGCAGCATAATCTTGAAATTCTTCACGTCTTGCACGCTGAGCTTGGCCATATGCTTCTTGAACTGAGATTTCTCAAAGTCAATCTTCTGCTTCAGTTTAACAATGCGCTGGGCGATAGCTAACTCTGAAGCAATGGCGCCATGGAAGGCGACACTGAGGCCAATGGGTAGTTGGAGATGTCGAAGCTGATGTTTGGCGTGTCAAACCATTCATCAATGAAGTTGTGGATGATTGTTACATCAAAGCGAGGCAGATCATTGAAGATTTCTGCTTCTTCTTTGCTCTTGATGAGTTGCTCAAGAGCGTCATCTGCAAGATCTTCATCACTTGACAGATCAATGGCATCATTGCGCAGAATGGCAGCAGCTGTTAGCTGCTGGCCGGTGTGTGGCAGAGGCATCTTGACCTTCTGGGGCTTGGAGATGCGTGATAAATCTTCGGACTGCACACTGTCTTCAGGAGGTGCAGTTGCCAGTGGCTTCGCCCGTGAGATTTTTGGTGAAGGGGCAGGCTTTGAAGCTTTAGGCTTCTTCAACTTCTTTGGCTTCGGTGCTGCAGGCGCTTCATCTGATTAAGCGTCAGCTGCAGGCTCATTCACTGCAGTCCCTTGAACCAAGATATGGGTGATGAGGCCTTCAAGGTTGTATAAAGGACCGACGACATTGGGTTCTGCATCTCGTGTGCCATCAGCCCTTGGAGCTGAGGGACCAGGGTTGAAGTCTAGTCCCAATGTCTTCTTGTTTTGCTTCGCTGAGTTCTGGGCAAACTGGAAGTTGCGCTTGAACAGAATGTCGTCACGACACCATAGTAGTGACAATGGGTGTGCATCAACACGCTGTGGCCCACGGACCATGCAGGGATAGAAGCCTTGTTCAATGGCTTCATCTCTGGACCTGGGTTGAAGATTCTTGTATAGGATGTCTCCCCACGGTCTCTTGATGGCATTTTTCTCAGCATATTCCTGGGTTACAAATCGGTATTTGAACCATTGTTCTGCCCAATATCTTCGAATCCATTGGATTCAGGTCTTGCGCTGATTGTAATCCTCTTCAGGATCTGTCTTGTATAGTTCTGAGAGGTCATCTGGCAGATCTCTAGATGTTTCTCCACGACGCTTTCTGCCACCCTTCCTTGCTGATTTCTCTGAAGCTATGAACTTTAAACTGAAAGGCTTCAGCACGTTCAAAGGCTTCAAAGATTTTCGCTTGCTGGATAAACAGGAACTTGCTTCGGGAGAATTTACATGATGCTGTAAGAATTCTGCAAATGAATGCAGACTATGAGAACCAAGGGATTCTCCCACAGACATGTACCTGTGACAGCATTAAGGTGCGAGGGAAGGGGAAGAGGTCATATGCATTCTCAGAAGATTTTGAATATAAATCAGTTTAGAAGACATTGACCTCATCGTGCGCAGACATTCACTCATAGATAAGGAGTTGGTTCCAGATTTGTACGAATCCAGAGATCAGTACAAGTGAGGAATCTAACTACTTTGTGAAGCATAAGTGAATATACTAGGCATGTTATGAGATGCAGTATGAGAGAGATCTAACTTGTGTGAATAGAAACTTGCTTGTGGTAGAAAGTGACAAAGCCATAGGATCAAAGGGGCCGTAAAAAGGAAGTTTTATTTACCACACTAAGAACTGCTAGACGGAGTGGAAGAGGAGGCCGAGCAGTTCGATCTTCCGTGCCCTAACTTGGCGACGGAGGACACCTACGGCGACGGCAGAGAGGACGATGTCCGCGGTCGGCGTGAAGACGGCGTTGGAGAGGTTGCGGCAGCGAAGCGCTTCGTCGCCGGCGTTGTCGAGGGCTAGCGGTGGCGCTAGGGTTCGTGCGAGAGTGGAAGAAGAGATAATGACCGCCGTGAAGTGTGTATTTATAGGTACAGGGGCGGCACTGCGTTATTACACAGGTGCCCCTGGCGATTCGCATCTGAGGAACACGTGGCCATCATGCAGAATTTTGGGGTTTGTTCCACGTCCCACGCACGCCTGGATTGTCAGGTGGTCGTTCCTACTTCTCCGGGTTTCATGTGGAGGAATGAGCATTGAAAGTGGACTTAAGGTTTGTCTTTGTATCTTCTGCTGACAAGGACGCAGAGAAGACATTCGACAGTTTCAATAGAATGCATATGATTTGGAGAGATAGAGTTTGAGATAGATAGCATAGAGAGGTTAGGGTCCGATCACATTCACTTAGTTCAAAAGATTCAACAAGAAGACATAGCTATAAGTGAATGTTGTAGAGGACAGAACACTAGTATATAATATATAATCAACATAGTGAAGATAATCATGAAACATGTTGAGATTGAAGCCAAACCAAATGTGAAGACATAGCAAGGTAACGCCATGAGTGAAACACTTCAAATAGAACATTTGGTGGTGGCGTTACCCACCGTATAGGAAGTATTAGACCCAGACACGGCGCACAATTATCGTGGCGCTCCGAAGTCAAATTCCACATTAATGTATTCACACTTAGAATGTATGTCTTCATTGATTGAAGATATACTTTACTTCGTGTGTTGCACATCTAAGTCATCAATATGCATAAGGGTTAGGATGTGTGCCTGATCACAGGACATTTGAGGATTCCAGGATATTTAGCTCACACCGTAACTTGCAAAATCTCTTCTCATCCAAGGGCTTGGTGAAGATATCTGCCAATTGCTCTTCAGTGTTGACGTGTATGATATCAATATCTTCCTTCACAACATGATCTCTGAGAAAGTGATGACGAATTTCAATGTGCTTTGTCTTCGAGTGCTGAACTGGGTTGTTGGCAATCTTGATGGCGCTTTCGTTGTCGCAGTAGAGTGGCACTTGCTTCAGATGAATGCCATAGTCCTTGAGGTTTGCTTCATCCACAGAAGCTGAGCGCAGCAAGATCCAGCAGCAATGTATTCAGATTCAGCAGTGGAGAGAGATACACAGTTCTGCTTCTTTGAAGACCAACATACAAGTGATCGTCCCAGAAAATGACATGTGCCTGATGTAGACTTGCGATCCACTTTGTCACCAGCATAATCAGCATCCGAGAATCCAACCAGATCAAACTCTGAGCCCTTTGGATACCATAATCCTAGAGTTGGGGTGTGAGCCAAATATCGAAGAATTCGCTTCACAGCTAAGTGATGCGACTCCTTTGGTGCCGCTTGGAATCGAGCACACATGCAAACACTAAGCATAATATCTGGCCTAGATGCACATAGATAAAGTAAAGAACCAATCATGGAGCGGTATACCTTTTGATCGAACTCTTTACCATTGTCGTCAGGACCCAGATGATGCTTGGCTGGCATTGGCGTCGTGAAGCCTTTGCAGTCTTGCATACCGAACTTCTTCAGGCAATCTTTGAGATACTTCTCTTGAGATATGAAGATGCCGTTGCGTTGCTGTCGTATTTGAAGACCGAGAAAGAACTTCAGCTCTCCCATCATAGACATTTGATATTGCTCTTGCATCATATATCCAAACTCTTCACTGTACTTCTGATTGGTGCAGCCGAAGATAATGTCATCCACATATATTTGGCACACAAACAGTTCACCATCATATGTCTTCGTGAAGAGAGTGGGGTCGAGGGAACCAGGTATGAAGCCTTTGCTCTTCAGGAAGTATTTGAGTGTGTCATACCAGGCCCGAGGGGCTTGTTTGAGGCCATACAGTGCCTTGTTGAGCTTGTATACCATGTCAGGATGTTTTGGATCTTCAAAGCCAGGTGGTTGTGCAACATACACTTCTTCTTCAATCTTGCCATTGAGAAAGGCGCTCTTCACATCCATTTGATAAAGAAGTATGTTGTGATGATTTGCATAGGCCAGCAGTATGCGTATGGCTTCAAGTCTAGCCACAGGAGCAAATGTTTCATCGAAGTCAATGCCTTCCACTTGAGTATATCCTTGAGCAACGAGACGAGCTTTGTTTCTGACAACTTGACCATGCTCATCTTGCTTGTTGCGGTATATCCATTTGTGCCTATTATGTTGTGCTTCCGAGGATCGGGACGCTTAACCAGTTCCCATACATTATTCAGCTCAAACTGTTGAAGCTCTTCTTGCATAGCTTGAATCCATTCAGGTTCCATGAAGGCTTCTTCAACTTTCTTGGGTTCTGTTATTGAGACGAATGCGAAGTGCCCACAGAAATTTGCTAGCTGAGTTGCCCTTGAACGAGTGAGTGGACCGGGTGCATTGATGCTATCAATTATTCTTTCAATCTGCACTTCATTGGCAACACGAGGATGTACAGGGCGAAGATTTTGCTCTTGCTGATCATTGTCGTTGTTAGAAGGAATGTCTTCAGGCTGAGCATTGTCTTCAGGTTGATCAGGTGCTGAGATGATAAGTTCTTCTTCAGGATGAGCTTCAGAAGGTATAATTTCTCCAGTTCCCATTAGCTTGATTGATTCACTGGATGGAACTTCATCTAGCACATTTGGCAGGTGCTCTCTTTGTGAACCGTTGGTCTCATCGAACCGCACATCCACTGTTTCAACCACTTTATAATGAAAGAGATTGAAGACTCTGTAGGAGTGCGAATCCTTTCCATATCCAAGCATAAAACCCTCATGTGCTTTTGGTGCAAACTTTGAGGTGTGATGTGGGTCCTTGATCCAGCACCTGGCGCCAAATACTCTGAAGTAACTGACATTTGGCTTCTTGCCAGTAAGGAGCTCATAAGATGTCTTGTTCAGAAGCTTGTGAAGATAAACACGATTGATTGTATGGCATGCAGTATCAATGGCTTCAGGCCAGAATTTTCTTGGAGTCTTGTATTCATCTAGCATCGTTCTGGCCATCTCAATGAGTGTTCTGTTCTTGCGTTCGACGACGCCATTCTGCTGTGGCGTGTACGGGGCTGAGAATTCATGTGTGATGCCCAAGGTATCAAGATATGTATCAAGGCCAGTGTTCTTGAATTCAGTGCCATTGTCACTTCTGATATGCTTTATCTTGGCGCCATAGTTGTTCATTGCTCGATTGGCGAAGCGTCTGAAGACATCCTACACTTCAGTCTTGTAAAGGATTATGTGCACCCAAGTATATCTAGAATAATCATCAACAATGACAAAGCCATAGAGACAAGCAGTAGTAGTAAGAGTTGAGTAATGAGTGGGACCGAAAAGATCCATGTGAAGCAGTTCGAAGGGTCGAGTAGTAGTCATGATTGTCTTCGAGGGATGTTTGGCCCTCGTCATCTTTCCTGCTTCACAGGCACCGCATAAGTGATCTTTCTTGAACTTGACGCCCGCGATGCCTATGACATGCTTCTTCTTTGCAAGGGTGTGGATGTTCCTCATGCCAGCATGCCCAAGCCTCCGATGCCAGAGCCAGCATTCTGAAGCTTTTGCTAGAAGACATACGGCAAGCTGTGGTCCTGCTGAGAAATCTACCACGTACAAATCATCTTTCGATACCCTTCAAACACTAGAGACTTGTCAGATTCCATTAGAACAAGGCAACGATATTTTCCAAATATTACGATCATGTTTAAATCGCAAAGCATTGAGACAGACATTAAGTTGAAGCCAAGGGATTCAACAAGCATGACTTTATCCATGTGTTGATCCTTGAGATTGCAACTCTACCTAGACCCAATACCTTACTTTTACCAGTGTCAGCAAATGTGATGTGGCTCTTGTCGGATGGACGTAAGGTTGAGTCCATAAGAAGGCTTCTTTTGCCAGTCATGTGATTTGTACACCCACTATCAATAATCCATTCTGAAGACGCTGGTGTCGTACCCTACAGTGCAGTTAGGGGGATAGGCTTCACGAAGAGCATTGTGAAGCAAAAACATTTGACGAACCAGTGGGTTATGAAAGCTTAGATCCAGATTAGGACTAATAGGGAGAGTAGCAAGCGATTCAGGAACGAAGTACATAGTAAGACCATTCGGGCATTTGATCTTGCGCCCTACAAGATGTTTAAGGTCCCCAGCAATAGCGTCAGACGATTTTGGTTTTCTGCTGGAGACCTTTCCCTGCAAAAGAGAGTTAAGCTTTCTTAGCCACCCACATCTTCAAGGGTGGCTTAGAAGCAATAAGTCTAAGTGCAGCATCTAAGAACTTTGGCTTTGGAGCCCTAGCAAACAGTCTTGCAGGCGGACAATAGTACTCATAAGAATAAGCAGAATAGTTCTTGGTCTTATGAACATGGCGGTTCGATGAACCGCTCTCATATTCATAGGCCTGAGTATGGTTTCCCTGCAAAACATTTGCGTTAGTGCGACTCAGGTGAGTCCTCTGTCTGTATGAAGCCTTTGGACCGTATGAAGCCTGTGGTCTGAGGTTTGTCTTCTTCACGTGAGGTGTCATGATGACATTCACAGGAAGATTCTCCAGACACCTTTTCGGAACCCAGATCTTCTTAATAGGCGGTCCATTCCTGCAGTTAGTACCAATGTACCTGGCAAACACTTCACCATTCTGATTCTTAAACAGTTTATAGTTTGCATCAAAGGATTCATCAATGACAATGGGGTTAGCACAAGTGAACCCAGATAGAGTGGATGGATCTGCTGAAAGTTCCTTTGCAGCAACCCATGTGGTTTTGGGGTACTGCTCAGGTTTCCAGTAAGAGCCATCAGCATTCATTTTCCTTACGAACCCAACACCCTCTTTCCTCGGGTTTCGGTTCAAAATCTGCTTTTTGAGGACATCACATAGTGTCTGATGCCCTTTAAGACTTTTGTACATCCCTGTTTCAAGCAATGTCTTCAACCTAGCATTCTCATCAGCAATAGCAGTGGAATCCTCAGCAGAGGGGTTAGTTCCCACATCAACAGTTGAAGATATTGCAACAGTAGCAGCAGTAGAACATTCAGCAACAGAAGTAGCATTATCACGCTCAATGCATTTAAGACATGGTGGTTCAAATCCTTCCTGAGCGGAGCTGATCTGTTCGGCGCGAAGTGACTCGTTTTCCTTTTGAAGATCTTCATGAGCCGCTCTCAATTTCTCAAGATCTTGCTTCCTTTGAAGATAATCATAGGAAAGCTTTTCATGAGTTGTTGAGAGCGTTTCATGACGACTTTCAAGTTCCTCATACTTAACGTGAAGATTTTTTATGTCTTCAATTAAGGACTCAGATCGAGTCATTTCAGCACCTAACAGATCATCGCTTCTGTCTAACAGTTTTTGAATATGTTCCATGGCTTTCTGTTGTTCAGTTGCAATTTTAGCAAGTGTTTTGTAGCTGGGTCTTGAACCACAATCAGAGTCATCGTCACTAGATGTTTGATAGTGAGTAGTGCGTGTGTTTACCTTGGCACCGCGTGCCATGAAGCAGTAGGTAGAAGCGGAGTAGTCCTTGTCATTTGCATCGGTGTTGGTGATGAAGTCATTGTCTTCAGTGTTGAAGATGGACTTGGCAACGTATGTGTAGCCAGACTTGCGACGCCTGAATCGGACTCCTCCTCAGACTCCACCTCCGCCTCCTCAGAAGCGGACTCCTCCTCTGAATCCATTTCCTTGCCAACAAACGCACGTGCCTTGCCAGATGAGCTCTTCTTGTGTGATGAAGACTTTGAGGAAGACTTGGAAGAAGACTTTGAGTATTTCTTCTTCTTGTCGTCAGAGTCATATTCCTTGCTGTTCTTCTTCTTTTGTTCTCATTGTCCCACTGTGGACACTCAGAGATGAAGTGGCCAGGTTTCTTGCACTTGTGACATGTTTTCTTCTTGTAGTCGTGAGCAGAAGCTTCATCATTCCTTGAGCTTGATCGGGAAGACTTTCTGAAACCTTTCTTCTTGGTGAATTTTTGGAACTTCTTCACAAGCATAGCAAGTTCCCTTCCAATGTCTTCAGGATCATCCAGAACTGCTGTCAGATTCTTCTTCAGATGAGGAGACAGCTTTTGCCTTCAAGGCACGAGTTCGCCCATAGTTTGGACCGTAGATATCTCTTTTCTCAGAAAGCTGAAACTCATGTGTGTTGAGCCTCTCAAGTATGTCAGACGGATCGAGTGTCTTGAAATCAGGACGTTCTTGAATCATCAGGGCTAGGGTGTCAAACGAACTATCAAGTGATCTCAGTAGTGTCTTGACGACTTCATGTTTGGTGATCTCAGTAGCGCCGAGGGCTTGAAGCTCATTTGTGATGTCAGTGAGTCGGTCAAATGTGAGCTGGACATTCTCATTGTCATTTCGCTTGAAGCGGTTGAAGAGGTTGCGAAGGACACTGATTCTCTGATCTCTCTGGGTTGAGACGCCTTCATTGACCTTGGAGAGCCAGTCCCAGACCAGCTTAGATGTTTCCAAAGCACTCACACGGCCATACTGTCCTTTGGTCAGATGACCACAGATGATATTCTTGGCATTAGAGTCCAGTTGAACGAACTTCTTGACATCAGCAGCAGTGACACCTTCTCCAGCCTTGGGAACGCCGTTCTTGACGACATACCATAGGTCGACGTCAATGGCTTCAAGATGCATGCGCATCTTATTCTTCCAGTAGGGATATTCAGTTCCATCGAAGACGGGGCACGCAGCGGAGACTTTAACATAGCTAAAACTCCAGATGGTTAAACCGAATCACACAGAACAAGGGAGCATCTTGCTCTGATACCAATTGAAAATGCGTTATATCGACTAGAGGGGGGTGAATAGGCGATTTTTATGAAAGTCTTCAAAACATGGAAGTTATGAAGACAAACGATAGAAATAAACCTATTACCCTGCAGCGGAAGGTAGACTACACTAGGCAAGCCATAGTCAAGTATTCAATAGAGTGAAAGCACAATGACTAATAGCAGCAATGTAGTAAGGATCAGGTAGGAAGATATTATGAAGCCAAACAGAACACGCAGTCACTCAGTGAAGACAAAAGATAGTGCAAACATACAATGACTTCACAAGGAGTAACAGTAAGTAAAGAGAAGGGAAGGATGAAACCAGTGACTCGTTGAAGACAATGATTTGTTGGACCAGTTCCAGTTGCTGTGACAACTGTACGTCTGGTTAGGGCGGCTAGGTATTTAAACCTTAGGACACACAGTCCCGGACACCCAGTCCTGAACACGCAGCTCAGGACACCCAGTCCTCACCGTATTCCCCTTGAGCTAAGGTCACACAGACCTCGCCCAATCACTCTGGTAAGTCTTCAAGGTAGACTCCCAAACCTTCACAGACTTCGTTCACCGGCAATCCACAATGTCTCTTGGATGCTCAGAACGCGACGCCTAACCGGCTGGAGGATGCACAGTCCTCAAGTGTAATAAGTCTTCAGATCACACAGACAAGAAGACTTAAGTGATGCCTAATTCTCTTTGGCTCTGGGTGGTTAGGGCTTTATCCTCGCAAGGAATTCTCTCTCAAAGGCTTCGAGGTGGGTTCTCTCAAATGACCAAAGCCGTACTCTGAATCTGAGCAGCCAACCGTTTATGGTTGTAGGGGGTGGGCTATTTATAGCCACTTGGCAACCCGACCTGATTTGTCTGAAATGACCTTGGGTCACTAAGGAACTGATACGTGTTCCAACGGTCAGATTTCAAACTCCTACGACAACTTTACTTAGGCTTCATGCACAGCTGACTTGCCCGACTCTGGACAAGATTCGCTCTCAAAGTCTTCACTCGAAGACATAGGTTTTGTTTAAGCATCACTTCAGTCATTCTGACTGGTTCTCTTGGACCCCACTTAACAGTACGGTGGTTCTTATGACTCAACACAGAAGAAAGAGAACTACGAAAGATCTAAGTATTCGAGCTCCATAGGCTTCATGTGGTGTCTTCTCTTGTCATAGTCTTCAATGTGAATATCTTCATATACCACCTTTGACTTCAATGTCTTCATACATTTTTAGGGGTCATCTCTGGTAGGAAAACCGAATCAATGAGGGACTTCTACCTGTGTTATCCGGCAATTCTCACAAACACATTAGTCCCTCAACTAGGTTTGTCACCAATACTCCAAAACCAACTAGTGGTGGCACTAGATGCACTTACAAGTAGACTCATAAAGGCTTCTTGTAATCCACTTTCGGCGGACGAAATTTTCTCCATCACCATACCCATCAGCGTATGGTGTTCCACTTGTTGGGGGAACGTAGTAATTTCAAAAAAATTCCTACGCACACGCAAGATCATGGTGATGCATAGCAACGAGAGGGGAGAGTGTAGTCTACGTACCCTCGTAGACCGACAGCAGAAGCGTTATGACAATGCGGTTGATGTAGTCGTACGTCTTCACGGCCCGACCGATCAAGCACCGAAACTACGGCACCTCCGAGTTTTAGCACACGTTCAGCTCGATGACGATCCCCGGACTCCGATCCAGCAAAGTGTCGGGGAAGAGTTCTGTCAGCACGACGGCGTGGTGACGATCTTGATATTCTACCATTGCAGGGCTTCGCCTAACCACCGCTACAATATTATCGAGGAGTATGGTGGAAGGGGGCACCGCACACTGTAGCGACCTGACCCGAATGGATCAAGTCTCTGTGCTTAAGTGTCATCCCTGGATCGGTATGCTGACACACACAATACTCGAGGATTTATAGCAGAGGTAAATCACATGTAAAAGTAATGTAAATACTATTACCTCAAATCCAAAATAGCGGAAGTAACAAGGTTGTGGATTCCCATCAACACCAACGGCAAAGTTGAGTGTAGAAATCGTAACCCTAACGTATCACTTACTCGTCGTAAGATAATCCTGCAACATGAGACGTTGCAGCCACAGAGGGTCAGTACATTGAATGTACTGGCAAATTCACACCATAGAGAATGATGAATAAAGGCTATCACTACATGCATATTTGGCTGGTGGAAAAGCTCTATGGTTATAAGGTTTTTGCGTAAAGCCAATTTTTCCCTACTGCAAAGGAATAAATTTATTTAACTATCTTGGTGGTTGTTGAACATTGAGAATGGTTGACAGCATTCTCAATCCCAATTAAGTAACATCATTAAACCCAACAATATTCATTTAAAGTAACGTGATGAGATCAACAGGATAATCCAAGAACTAGATACTCAAGATGTCCATAACCGGGGACACGGCTAATCATGATTAGTTTGTACACTCTGCAGAGGTTTGCGCACTTTTCCCCACAAGACTCGATCGCCTCCGTTTGGATTCTCGCACTACAAGATGTTTGAGAAACGGATGACCGAGACACAGTCTTTCAGAAGCGCTAGCACCTTACATGTGGGTAGACCGGTACACCTACTTTCCCCTACATCTGCTAGTCTACCCGTAAGAGTTCACACGACTTAGTCAACTATGCCAGAGCCCATAATGGCTTGTGGCTGCACACAGAAGTTTACTAGCATGAATGATCTTATGATCCCTTTGAGCCTGGGTGGCGGTCCGAAATAAAAACAGGCAAGTCCTGATAGACATCAGGTGCCTCAATCCACCCAGATGTGTGTTTAAGTTGCCACCTTAGGTAAACCATTAAATTATCAATCTCACATATGTCATCGATATCACTCACCCAATCCACGTCTACTACCATAGCATGGCATAATAAGCAAACGTAGAAGTAACTCCCAAAGGTTTCATAATAGTACAGATAATAGGTACTACCCCATCTACTTCCTATCCCACAATTTAATTAGATCCTAATCATGCAATGTGTGAGGATTGATCTAATGCAATAAAACTGGGTTGTAGAAAAAGGTATGATCAAAGTGTGAACTTGCCTGCAATGTTGATGAAGATGATTCGCACTCAAAACTCTTGATAGCTCTACTCGTCACACTCCGGTCAATCTATCGTAAGCAAGCAATAGTAACCACACATAAGCAATCACTCAAAAGATCAGAAAGAACGAAGAAGACGATTCGGAAACATCAAAACCAAGCAAATAACTCTTGCAACATAAAAAAATTTCTAACAGTACCAAAATTATGTGAAATTGGCCTTATTAGAATGTTTAGGTCAAGAGCTTCGATCTGCAAAAAGAATCAACTCAAACGGAGTTACGGATAAAAAGATATGATCAAAAGAAGTTTGAATTCAAATCTGATCTAATTCAAATTTTAAAATCTTCAAAAACATGTTTGGGTTGGATTACTGGATCGAGGACATCATAACGAAGAAGTGGGCGTTGGTTTCGTTGGATTTGGGCAAACGGGTAAAAAGTTATGGCTATTTGAAAAATCAGAGCCAAGTTGTTTTACGGAAGAAAAAAAAATAGTTACGGGCTAGGGTCTAATGTATAAATACATAGACTAATTGATAATCTAATTATTCTATCATATTAGTCTAAAAAAATAAACTATGAAAGTATAAGAAGAAAAAAAACAAAGAGATATACCTTTATAAGGCAGACAAAAGATGACTTTGGAGAGAAGAGAAAATTTCTAGAAGTCGCGCCGGAGAGGAGAAATATATTTTTCTTAAATGAATCTAGTCAAACCAAATTATTGATTTAACCCGAATCAGATGATTTTTGGAGGCTCTATGGGTCTATATTTATTGGTGGAAAGGAGGTTTAGAGGTCAAAGGCTGGGCAATGTGGAACTAAACGTAGACGAAAATATACGAAACAGAGAAGAAAAGAGGCGATGGGCCTAAAGGCCTTCGGCCGGCCGCAGCGTGCGCGGTGCAGTTTTTTTTTTGGAAAATTCGGCCTAAGAAAAAAAACTGAAAAGACTGGCTGGGCCTGGCCCATATAGGATAAAAAAGAATTAGGGCGCCCGCTGGTACTTTGATGTGCACGTGGGCGACAGTTAGCTTCAGGCACGCGCGCAGTTTTTAAAAAAAAAACAGAATGCGATAAACTGAAAAACAGAAATAAAATAAAACTTTATATAGGGATATTATATATCAAAATTTTCGAAAAAAGATTTTCTACGACATGAACATTTTTCTAGCATTAAATAAAATGCACACAAATTCTAATAATTCAAAGAGTGCTACTGGTCTATTAAAATCCAACTAAAAATCATTTTAAAATACCAAAATGATTTCAAATTAATTTTTCTCCAAGTTTCTATTGTAGGGAATCATGTTACCCTAATTTCCATATATTTTATTTTTGGAGAAAAGTAATTTGAATAAAACTCAAATAACTCCAAATTGAAAATAAATTCAAAAGAACTTTGAATTTAATTCTTTGAAACTCCCAACTCATATTTCATAAAGTTCCATAAAGTTCCAGAATCGGAAATATTTTCAAATGAAATTCAAATATTTTCAACACCTCTTGTCATTTAAATAAATGGAAGAAGTCATATCATCTTCGCTCAAGGGTTTTGTATTTGAAAAGAATTTGAATTCATGGAGATCAGAAAGCAAATATGAAAGTTTGGGAAAGTCATTTTATTCCCTCTCATTTAACTTTCAAAGAGTTTCGAATTCACTCACTTTCAGTCAATCAATCAAACAATCAATCAAATCTATCTATTTATTATAACATTCCAAAATTTAGAATTTTGGGATGTTACACACACGGCTAAGAAAACGATCACGAGGATCAACGTGTGTGTCTAGAGGTGCCCCCTGCCTCCGTATATAAAGGAGCAAGGGGGGGGGGTGCGGCCGGCCCTAGGAGGAGGCGCGCCGAGGAGTCCTACTCCTACCGGGAGTAGGACTCTCCACCTTTCCCTAGTTGGATTAGGACTTGGGGGGGAAGGAGGAGAGGGAAGAAAGGAAAGGGGGGTGCCGCCCCCCCTCCTTGTCCAATTCGGACTTGGGGGGGGGGCGGGGGAGGGGCGCGCGGCAGCCCCTCGGCCTCCTCTCCTCTTCCTCCACTAGGCCCATTAAGGCCCATTAGCTTACCGGGGGGTTCCGGTAACCTCCCGGTACTCCGGTAAAATGCCGATTTCACCCGGAACACTTCCGATGTCCAAACATAGGCTTCCAATATATCAATCTTTATGTCTCGACCATTTCGATACTCCTCGTCATGTCCGTGATCACATCCGGGACTCTGAACAAACTTCGGTTCATCAAAATATATAAACTCATAATGAAACTCTCATCATAACGTTAAGCGTGCGGACCCTACGGGTTCGAGAACAATGTAGACATGACCGAGACATGTCTCCGGTCAATAACCAATAGCAGAACCTGGATGCTCATATTGGCTCCCACATATTCTACGAAGATCTTTATCGATCAGACCGCATAACAACATACTTTGTTCCCTTTGTCATCGGTATGTTACTTGCCCGAGATTCGATCATCGGTATCTCAATACCTAGTTCAATCTCGTTATCGGCAAGTCTCTTTACTCGTTTCATAATACATCATCTCGCAACTAACTCATTAGTGGCAATGCTTGTAAGGCTTATGTGATGTGTATTACCGAGAGGGCCCAGAGATACCTCTCCGACAATCGGAGTGACAAATCCTAATCTCGAAATACGCCAACCCAACATGTACCTTTGGAGATACCTATAGAGCTCCTTTATAATCACCCAGTTACGTTGTGACGTTTGGTAGCAAATAAAGTGTTCCTCCGGTAAACGGGAGTTGCATAATCTCATAGTCATAGGAACATGTATAAGTTATGAAGAAAGCAATAGCAACATACTAAACGATCGGGTGCTAAGCTAATGGAATGGGTCATGTCAATCACATCATTCTCCTAATGATGTGATCCCATTAATCAAATGACAACACATGTCTATGGTTAGGAAACATAACCATCTTTGATTAACGAGCTAGTCAAGTAGAGGCACACTAGTGACGTTTAGTTTGTCTATGTATTCACACAAGTATTATGTTTCCGGATAATACAATTCTAGCATGAATAATAAACATTTATCATGATATAAGGAAATAAAATAATAACTTTATTATTGCATATAGGGCATATTTCCTTCACTTCTGAGATGGCCGCTCGCCCCACCAGCTCCCTCAGAAAGTCCGACCGCATACCAGACGGTGCCGGACTCTTTTGTCTGCTCTCTTCGGGAGCCGGACGCTAGGGACTTCATGGGTCTATGGGATTATCTTCTGGCCTCACCAGATCCGGAGAGGCCCTTCGTGACGACACTTCGGGGTCGCCCGCTTCTTGAGCGGAGGAGTCCGAGGGAGGCATTTCGCTCTCCATCATCTCTGGAAGAAGATCCCCCGAAGACGAGCTTAGCTGAGAGGGGCTAAGGCCTGAACTGCAAGATATATGCAGTGGTTATTTTCTCAGAAAAAAGATAGCATACCTTTACTATTAAAGTATTTTGGATCACTTACGGCTCGTTGGAGGGCTGATCCCCCCGCGGACTTTGTGCGACAAAAGCACCCCCGAGGCAGGACCCTCTATGGGAGACTTCTTCTCCTATTTGGAGGCTTCGGCTTCCGAATCCTCGGAAGCAGTCCTTTTCCTCCCCCGGTTATCCTCCTTCATGGAGACGCTCATTCCCACGGTTGGAACGGGCAGCGATGGGGGCCCGCGTCCGCCCGTACTATCCCCCCGTATCTTCCTTCGAGGACTCTGGGCAAGGTGCGACCTCGAGCATCTTTTCCAATACCGGATTTTCCAAACCCTCAGGGAGGGGGGCCAAACACTGAATCATCTTCGCCTTTGTTAGCCAGTCCTGGTCAAAAAGCGAACACTCAGAAATAACTTCGTGACGAATAAAAGATACTGTATTCGGCTAGAGGATTTCTTACTTGTTCGGCGGCGCGGTTACTGCTCAGGCCCACGTCCTCGGTAATATCCAGACACTCTACTTGAGGTCCGAAGAATGACTTGTACATCTCCTCGTGCGTCAGGCTGAGGAAACTTTGAATGGCACGTGGTCCCTCTAGGTTGAACTCCCACAAGCGAAGGGGCCGACATTTGCAAGGCTGGACTTGACGAACCAGCATAACTTGTATTACCGCAACCAAATTAAAATCTCCCTCGAAGAGATCTCGGATGCGGCTTTGTAGTTTAGGCACGTCCTTGGCTAGACCCCAGCTCATACCTCTGCTAATCCATGACATCAGTTGTGGTGGGGGGCCCGAGCGGAAAGCGGGGGCAGCCGCCCACTTGGCACTTCTGGGAGCCGTGATGTAAAACCACTCTCGTTGCCACAATTCGGACACCTCTGGAAAGGAACCTTTCGGCCATGGGGCTCCTGCCATCTTGCCTATTGATGCACCTCCGCACACTGCATGTTGCCCCTCAATCATCTTCAACTTTACTTCAAAGGTCTTGAGCCACAGGCCAAAGTGAGGGGTAACGCGGAGGAAGGCCTCACACACGACAATAAATGTCGAGATGTGGAGAAAGGAGTCCGGAGCTAGATCGTGGAAATCTAGCCCATAATAGAACATCAAACCCCTGACAAAGGGATCTAGAGTGAGGCCTAGACCTCAGAGGAAGTGGGAGACGAACACGATGTTTTCGTTGGGTTCGGGAGTAGGGATGATCTTCCCTCGAGCAGGCAGCCGATGCGAAACCTCGGTGGTCAGGTATCTGGCCTCCCTCAACTTCTTAATGTCTTCTTCCGTAACAGAGGAGGGCATCCATTGGCCTTGAAGGCTGGATCAGGACATGATTGAAGATCCGGAGCACCTAACCTGGGCTTTGGGTGTTAGGACTTGAGGCGGGGGAAGGGTTCGATTGAGCACGAGAGGGAAAAAGCGAAAACCTTGTCCCTTTATAAAGAGGGTGAATATCAAGCATCCTCTCCGTAGCCGTTTAGGACTTGCCTATAATCTAGGAGTCCTAGACACGGTTGGGTTACCCACGACCGCATTAATGAGAATCCCGTAATTGGGGGAACACGATCTCCGCTTCGACAAGCCATGTCAAGAAACTGCCTCGCGTTATGTGAGGGGCTGGTTAAAAGAAACGGCTCGAATAATCGTCGGGCCATGACACAACGTCATGCTGTCAAAACGAGTCAGCAAATAGGATTTGCGAAAATATTATTCTCTCTACGGCAGTATGTGGAACTTATTTTGCATGGTCGGACACTATCCTCGTATTCAAATTCTTCTGTGATGTATTCGGAGAAGGAACCCGCCTTGCAATGCCGAAGACAATACTGCGCGTCGGACTCATCATCATTGAAGCCTGGTTCGGGGGCTACTGAGGGGGTCCTGGATTAGGGGGTCTCCGGACAGCCAGACTATCTCCATTGGCCGGACTGTTAGACTATGAAGATACAAGATTGAAGACTTCGTCTCGTGTCCGGATGGGACTCTACTTGGCGTGGAAGGCAAGCTAGGAAAATAAGGATATGGATATCTCCTCCTTTGTAACCGACCTTGTGTAACCCTAACCCTCTCCGGTGTCTATATAAACCGAAGGGTTTTAGTCCGTAGGACAACAATCACAACATACAATCATACCATAGGCTAGCTTCTAGGGTTTATCCTCTCTGATCTCGTGGTAGATCTACTCTTGTACTACCCATATTATCAATATTAATCAAGCATGACGTAGGGTTTTACCTCCATCAAGAGGGCCCGAACCTGGGTAAAACATCGTGTCCCCTGCCTCCTGTTACCATCTGGCCTAGACGCACAGTTCAGGACCCCCTACCCGAGATCCACCGGTTTTGACACTGACACCCGTCCTCTTGCATGCGCCAGAACACTTAGATACGTGTCATGAAGCTTCTGGTTGCAAAATGGGCATCCAAAGCCGTCGTTCTAGGTCCTAATACGCTTGTTATGCATTCCCGCATAAAGCTCCCTCAGGATTTTCCTGTTGTACCTCCTCTGGACATCTTCATCCTCACTGTCCACATTGTCAGACAGCACCTATACAAATAGTAAAACAAATTTGGCATCAAATCAATGATTACATGCCATGAAGTAGGATTAGGAATTTATGGCTATTTATTTATACATATCCAGAGATCATAGTTTGATTTTTAAGCACAATCGTCTATGTACAAACCAATCTTGAAGAAAATAATGGCACAAACATATGTAGGTCATTGAAAATCAATTGTCAAGCCCTAGCTAGGAATTATTAGCACGAACACTAACCCTAGTCGGATTACTAGCAGAAGTCATTTATACAGATGAAACAACTAATCACTTATCACCTGTACCATTCAAACAATCAATACACTTCACAGATCTAATGAAACTTACTCAGATTTCATGGATTGGGAGAACATAACCATATGATTTCTATTCCAAAAAGGGGGAGGCAGGAGTAACCAGAGAAACCTTATGATTTATTTGACACATAAATGTGTATAGATGACTAACCAGCTCCCCGTCGTCATCGGAGTCATTACCGGAGTGGTCGTCGGAGTCGGTGTGGAACTCCGCCTCTGGCTATGGAAGCTCGACGTCATTGATGATGTCAGTGTGCAGCGATAACTCGCCGGCGGTGACGGCAACCTTTGTCTCCATCTCCACGCCGTGCTTCGGTGCTTTAGCAGCTCCGGCGTCGCCACTCCCTCCGATGGGGCGCTTCGGCGACATCCTCATACACTAACGGCTTTGAGGACTGAGAGCTGCGTCGAGGATGCAAGCGGAGAGAGAGGATTGTGTGTGCGTAGCAAGGATGGGGGGTGCGGCCGCTCGTGCGCACCATTAATATGGAGTTGCGGGAGAGAGGCGGGGGCGGTCAAACCGATGGCTCGCCTCCCGGTGAGCCTACACACTGGACTGCTGGCATGCCTACCAAAGTTTCACACAGCTACACGCAGACCTCCCGATGACACTACGCAGCAAGCACGCCTCCGTCAATTCACACACCTGCACGCACGCCACCCCGTTTGCATGCGTGGCAGATGCGTCCCGTCAACTCACGCCTGCTCGCATGGCACACGGGTCACGCGGTGGCACATATATTGTTTTTCAATTTGGATGATTAATGCTGTCGCTTTATTGCTTAACCGAAGCATGGCACGTATCCATTGTTTGTCTAACACTAATGGTTCGAATAAATAATCCATTTGGGATATTGGTTCCCAATTATTAATAATCTCCCGTCTGGTAATTAGATAAAGATTACATCAAAACTGGTCTCAAATTTGACAAAAAAGTACAATGCCACTTTGTATTAGTGTCCATATGACAACACGATAAGTTTCATGAACTTCAAATAAGTTTTTGATGTACTATAATTTAAAAATCAAGATTCTCAATGTTTGAAATTTGTTGCATGGGGAGTAAACATGCACCCAGTGAGACACATGTGTTTTTGCAATCCATTTAGGCACACTATCACGTGTGCATGTAGCTCAAATTTGATTTTTGCACATTATACTCATAGAAAATCAATCAATCAATGTACTAAAGATGTCTTAATGATCTCTGTGATTTTTTTGAAATTAAAACGTCCCTCCTTTGGTAACTTGTATGTTCACCGCGGGATAATTAATTTAACATGCATCGTAGTTGCGGTAGATCCATGGTGTGTGTGTGGGTGTATGCGTTTGGGGGTGGCGGTGGCTCGCAGTACACTACGAGTTGTGAGCCACCCTGTGGGTTGTCCGTTTTGTTAGGTAGGCCGGTGGCACATCAGAGTCGTGAAATCATTATTTAAAACATTACACAACCCTGTCATACATAAATGTTTTGGCCACATGCAGTCGATGTCCTACACGACACTTGATACTCGCATGTGACGCTTTCTATGGGCCCGCGAGGTCGTCGTCCATCACTTTGACGAATAGCCGGCAGTGAGGTTAATTTGACCAGCAAGGTAGAATCTTTTTTGTTTGTGTTATGGTGGTATATAGTATGCGTTGAAGAGGTGGGAGGGGACTAGCATATATACTATACGTAAGCATCGGTGAACAAGTACACCTCACTAAGTGTCGGGAGTTTTTGGTTTCTGAGGCATGTGCCACATCAAAATTGTGAAATTGGTTATTCAAACATCACACAACACCTTTTTGGGCCACCTGCATATCCTAGCTAGGACACTCACGTGTGACGCTTCCATCTGTGGGCCCACAAGGCCATCGTTGATGCATGCATGCATCACTTTGACCTACATCGGGAGAGGTTAATTAATTTCACCATCGATGAGGATTATTTTGGGTTGTACATATATTACGGCAGGAGCATATAGTATGCGGTGAAGAGGGGGAAGGGGACCATCATATGTAGTACGCTTGATATGAACCTCGCTCTGTGTGGGTGCATGGTTTACGGTTTTTGAGGCATGTGGCACATCAAAGTTGTGCATTTTGGGTATTCAACATATATATGTTTGGCCCACATGCAAAGCGGTGGTGGTTGTACTCTCGCACCCACTTAAGCGGTTATCAGCGATATCGATGCTTTCCATTTGTGGGCCCGCTTGGTCCATCACTACTTTTTGCCCGACAACAAGAGAGATTAATTTGACTTAGGAGGGGATTATTATTTTTGCTCTGGGATGACATGCACGATACAGCTTGAGCACACACACATGCATGTGTACACATGAATCCCTCCCATCGAGTCGAAGTGGCTACTACAACGACACATCATGAACCGATCTCGCTCTGTGTGGGGAGCTAGTGTATGCTTTTTGACACATGCGCCACATCAATGTTGTGTATTCAAACATGCATGCACGCATCACCTCCATACATATGCATGTAGTGGTTGCCTTCGAACGGTACACTCCCTTGCGTGGTTATCGACGACAAGCCTATATATTCGTGGGCCCGTGTGGACATCCATGATCACCTGACCAACAACAAGATAGGTTACCAACAACAAGATGCATATGTATGTTATCGTAGTATAGGTCATGGTGAGATTCAGACCTAATTAAGTTTGAGCGCATATACGTACTATGCACGCATGCATGCATGAATCCCCGTCATTGGCTTGAAGTGTGGTGTAACATACATATGCATCGTCAACCTAATAACTCTCACTCAGTCTGGGGATTTCTAGTTCGAAATCACGGTGCCACATCAAAGTTGTTCCATTATTACTCAAAACACACCTATCCATACATATGTTTGGGCCACACGCATGCAGTGGTTGTCTTCGGGGACTACCTACTTGCATGATTATTGGCGAGCTAGCCCATCTTCGGGGTCGCATGGACGGCCATCACTTTGACCAACAATAAGAGAGAGGTTGTACGACCAAGGTGGATTATTCTTGGTCCGTTTTACGATCCATCTTGGTGAGATA